>NC_059389.1:11232500-11532500 GCF_019703515.2 Myxocyprinus asiaticus
AAGCAGGTAAAACAGGTCAAGCTTTTAAGAGGAAGGAGTCATGCAAGATTCTCTCGAGAGAAGCAAAGAGACAGCGGAGAGGACACAGCAAATGAGAAAAGATCATTACTGTGGGATCTGGGAGCACAAAACTGCGTCATCTCTTTGCCTTCTTGGCCTCTTGGTGTATATATGGGAATCCAATACACTTTGAATGGAAATGCATTAGGATTCGCCCATTTAAAAGTCCATCGAAAAGAAATTGGGCATCTTTTCACCAAAAATGAATAAGCCATGAATATGATTGTACAATGATGATGACGACTATGAATCATAGTGATGCATCGAACAGATCACTAAATCTTTAGGTCACTTAATTACTCCCCCACTAAAGCTTAATTGCGGCTAATGATGAAACAACCTAGGAGAGTATTTTTCATATGTTGTCATGAGCTTTTGAAGTTGAATAGGAGCAGATATGAAGAAGCGATCATAGAGATATTATAGTAGCAGCAAAAAGATAAATATATAAATAAATAAATTAGACGCAATGAAAGTTAATTAGCCGGCATTCAGGTTCTTCATTTAAAAACAACCACCAAACAGGATAATGGCACACATCTTTTGTCATTTCAGGTTACATTTGACTTGGAAAAATGTAACATTACAACACATAAATAAATTTGCATAATCTAAAATCATGTTTTAGCTCATTTAATCACTTGGTACGGGTTCACAACTGTAAAAAAAATATACACTGTGTGCATGCATGTACATATGTGCACTACAAGTATACATTCTGTTGCATAATATTATGTAAAAGAGCACAATTATAGGTCAAATATGACTCAAACAAATTTGATTTTAGTGTGTCAAAAAACCTCATATCCAACACTTTATTTTAACAAAGGAAATGTCTGTGAACAACGTGACTTTGTTGAACACCTGTGACTTATTTAGGTTTGGGGTTAAGGTTACGGTTTAAACTCAAGAAAAATCATAATAACATTGTTTGCAGGTTTGTTTATTTTTCTCTGTGGAAGTAACGTAAAGTCAAAAGTTTTTGCACAAGTCAGTTTTTTCTTACGATTTCACCATCTCATGCTATTATTACATCAGTCATGTACATTTTTTTTTTAATGGAATTAAATGCATTTACAATTTATTTAAAGGAATATTCCAGGTTCAGTACAAGTTAAGCATAATCGACAGCATTTGTGGCATAAAACTGATTATTACCACAAAAAATAATTTTGACTTGTCCCTCCTTTTCTTTACAAAAAGCAAAAATCTGGGTTACTGTGAGGCATTTACAATGGAAGTGAATGGGACCAATGCATAAATGTTAAAATACTCACTGTTTCAAAAGTATAGCAACAAGACATAAACAATATGCGTGTAAACATGATTTTAGTGTGATAAAATCACTTACGAACCTTTTCTGTGTAAAGTTATAGCCAATTTGACAACTTCGTTGCCATGATATAATGTCAACAAACCCAAAAACTCTAAAATATCTGCACAAATTTAAATTTAAACAACTTTACAGCTCAAATAATACATACGTTTTAACAGAAGAATTAATGTGTGCTTTTATAAAATTATAAGCTTTACATTTATGCCTTTAAACCCTCCAAAAATTGGCCCCATTCACATCATTGTCAGTGCCTCACTGTAACGGACGAGTCAAAATGATTTTTTGTGGTAATCAACATTATGCCACAAATGCGGTCAATTGAGTTTAACTTGTGTTGAACCCAGAATATTACTTTAGGAATGGTTTTACAAACAATTAAAACAGAAATTTGTTCTACTTGTATTTAATGAATGAGGCCCATATTTGTTTTTTACAGGAAATCGATGAAATTTGACCCTAAAAAATAAAAATACATTTTCAGAATGTTGAAACTGATTCCATGAATGAAAAATGAATGGCATTTGAGTGAAGAGCCTTGTCCTTTTGTTACGGTTTAATTTTCGCTTTCAGTATAACTACTACTAAACTATAAACACTAAAGATAAATCTATTACTTACACCGGTGGCAATTGTTAGGAATGATCTTTTATGACCTGAAACCAGAGCATTTTTAGTAATTTTCTAATGCAAACAAAATCTCCATTAATGATTAAACCATCCATAGATTAAGCATCACTAAACACCCTCAGAACTTATTTTCATTCTGCCATGAAGTCATTACGGTTCTTGTTCGTGTAGCGTTAGGGATGATATGGCTTTTGTAATGACTCCCTTTCAATTAGACAAAGCACAAGAGCAGTGGGCTGAAAAAGCCATTGCTCTCACTTAAAAGCTATTTGCTTGGAATACATCATTATTAGCGTGAATGTCATCCACATTGAAATCACGGTCACGTTTGAGCAAAAAATAATATTTCCGATGGCTGTAATTTATGTGATCTGAGAGTGATCATGGTTCTGTGAGGTTAATTAGCAACAGGGATGAGCCTTCAACTACAGTCATCTAGGATGTGTAATTAAGCCTCTAGTTTAAGTGCAAATGGCTACACAATCTCCCTTCAATCTCCTCTCCTTTCGATCTAATTTTCTGTGATTTCGCATCACAGTGCCACCAAAATTAAATCACGTTTAATAATTCTTTAACACTCTTAGACCTGAGCAGCATATGAAGTGACCTTAAATACAGACATACCAGACATATTTTTCAACAATATTACGAACAAGTCTATGGTTGAAATTTTGTGTTGTGTAGCAGAAATGCATATGGCAAGCCTTATTTTGATATTTGGATCTAGCATATGCTAGATCTAATTTAACATTAAAGAAATATTCAGGGTTCAATACAAGTTAAGCTCAATCTACAGCATTTGTGGCATAATGTTGATTTCCACAAAAAACATTTTTGACTCATCCTTCGAGGTTATAGTGAGGCTCTTACAATGGAAGTGAATAGGGCCAATTTTTGGAGGGTTTAAAGACAGAAATATGAAGCTTATTATTTTATAAAAGCACATTAATTCTTCAGTTAAAATTCATGTATTATTTGAGCTGTAAAGTTGTTTAAAATGTAGTTTTTGCAGCAGACTGTTCTATGCAGATGCACTTTTTTGTCACCAACGTTACGTCATCATGGAAATTAAGTTGTAAAACTGGTTATAATTTTACACAGAAAGGTTAGTAAGCGATTTGATCACAATAAAATCATGTTAACAGTGAGCATTTTAATGTTTATGGATTGGCCCCATTCACTTTCATTATAAGTACCTACAATAACTGTAACCCAGATTTTTTCTCTTTTTAAAAGAAAAAACAGGGACAAGTCTAAATTTTACTTTTTGGCAATCAACATTATGCCACCAATGCTGTTGTTTGAACTAAACTTGGATTTATCCAAGAATAATCCTTTAATATTTACCTTAACATAACTTTTAGCATTTATATAAAGTAAATCATCAAATATAGTCAGTGAGCACAATGTTTTTGTTATATTGCTTTCAATGTTTCTTTTTAAAGTGTTAATTTAAAAAAGGGTAAGGTTTACATGCCTACCCTGCTGAAAAGACCAGCTTAGACCAGTGTGAATTTCCATGCTCAAGTTTCATGAAGGCTTATTATTGCCTGAATACATAAAGCACATTTTTAATCACTGACTGTTTATCAGTGTTGCACCTATATATCTTGCAAAATGTCATATGACTTTGAACATTATGAAAAGGTAATAATATTCAGCCTGGGAAATTTGATGGGATTTGTATTTTGTTATTTACGAAGGAATCACAATTGCAGGCCACATCTTGAAGAGGACACTCTAAATTATTCATTAGGGCACTCTTGACCCTGTACTTTTCCACTGACCTATTAGAAAAATTGTGCAGTCATTTACTATAGCCAAAGAACTCCAGACATTACATATCAATACACTATTCAGGCAATTACTCCCACGTCAAGGGCTTTTGTCTACTTAAAATGCTCTCTGTGCTCCCTAAAAACCATGACACACTGTGCTGGAAGGAAGGCAGAATGTATTACAATAAGCCATTAAAGATGTCTGGCTTTTCTCCTGCTCAGCAAGGACAGGTCCAAAAATCTTCGAGAAGCAATAGGATGATATTGCTGTCCTGAGACCTGAGCATATCCTCCAGGAAGCCTGGTCTTGACATGCTCTGAGCCATAAGCAACAGATTGCCATCTGGATCGTCGCCTACACGGGCCCTTGGCCCTCTATTTCTGCCAATCATAAAGGCCCCCCTTAAGACCTGTACCATCAGTGGGTGGAAGAAGATGTGTAAAGTATGTAAGTTTTTCGAGTGTGCTCGACACCTCTGACTCTGAATTAAGAGTGAATCTATAGAGCTCTGTGTGGCAAATCTTGCTGGAAAAAAACACAATTGTTTGCAACACTGCCCACACTGTTTCAACATCTTTTCAACAACTGTCTTAGACACTTCAGCACCTGCCCAATAAAATCAGACTACTCTGTTCGAGAAAACAAAATTAAAATGTGAACCGAAATGAAAGGCACTTATTATTTGGAATACTGACAGAGTGTCTTGTTCTAAAGTCAACTAATCTCATATATGTGGTATCTGATTTCAAATTCTGAAAGCTGTCTGGTCTAAGGGAAAACACCATGGCAGCTCCTGTCTTAATTAGAGTTGGACTTGATGACCACTGTTTTCCTATTCTTTCTCTCCCAGACAAACTCTATTTCAATTATACAAAAAGTCAGCTGTCTCGTCTAGAGGCACTGATCCAAAGCTGCCAGAAGAGGAACAACCTTGACCAGCTGAGACCCAAATGTTCTTGACTTACGTGTGAACCATCAACAGAGACAATGTTCAGACTGTTCTCATATTCATTAAGCCTGTGTAGGTGAAGTTTGGGTTATTGAGTTGGGGAAATTTGGCTGGATGCCTGACAAGCTTTTACTGGTCAATAATATGACATATTGGCTGCACAGAAAGCATAATGTTGTGATACACTTCATAGAATTTAATGAGAAATTTTGAATAGAACATTTAATTGTGGGCCCTTCTGCAAGTTCATTAAACCAGGCCAGTGTATGCGAGGGCTTTCAGAGTTTCTCGTAAGTCTATTATGGTTTAGCTTTATCTGCCTCTTGCACACAGTACAATCACATTTTAAAATCATGTTTCATGCTTTGGGTTTTCTCATTTCTCTGGACACGGTTGTCATGAATAAGCCGCATATTCAGGTCCCAAGAAAATAACCGCCAAAGCGTTATGCAGTTCAGTGGACAGGACGGGGAGGATCATTTGTGTTTGAAGGCTTACCGGCTCCCACCAGGGTGGATAAAGGGGAAACACACCCATCTTCACCCCAGTACTGCACACTTTGTGCCTTGCCAATATGCAGGCCGACATTTTCAAATGCTTGATCACACACACTGATTGAAATTGAGGTTGCGTTGGGCACACAAAGATAAAACTGATTTTGCAAAAGTCAACCATAATCTTGCATTTGGCAGCTCAGGAGATTGCGAGACGTTGAACTGGGAGAAAACCCCATTTCATACCCATTGCAGTATGTGGCTGCAGGTGAAAGGACAGTGAGGAAAAACACAGCAGACAAAGACAGAAATAGAGAATATTTATAAGATTGAATAGAGCTTTTCTGTGTTGATTCAAAGGGTCAAATGAACTCCAAATTTCTGGCAGATTTCAGATTGGTTGCTATGCCAATAGCAATTTGTCTACTTGGTTCGCTCAACTTACAGAATTGAAAGGAAAAATGTAAATCTTTTAAAGGTTTAGTTCACTCAAAAATGAACATTTACACACTCATGAAAATTGCTCTCCATTACCACATACTTTGGAAAACGATGACGTTAGGAATTGAAAAACTGATATTTCAAATGAAATCGGAGTAGTGGGAATGTGGCCTATGACAAAAATACATTTTTAGGTAAATGTTTTCATCAGCCTGGTCTCATGAAAATTACGTGACCATGGCAACATTTTAGCAAAACGAAATTACCTGCCTTATTACAAGTTTGGCTGCCGTTTCCCAGTGAAATGTCCAGTGGGGGGCACCGAAAGCAAGTGAAATGGTAACTTAATCAGACAAGGTTTTTAAGGTGAATATTAGATGGAGGTTTTAATGAGTAAAACGTACCTCCCTAACCTAAAACTTTAACCTAAACCTAACCAATAGTGATCTAAAATCAGATGAGAAGTAGACACAAAACAGACATTTTCTGAGACATTTCACAGTCAATTTCCGAAGCGACTACGTCATCTCGTGTCGTTTCTATGACACTGTCATCTCACATGCCAGCTTGCATGCTTGACTGGTCTCGACTGCAATCTTCCGAGTTCAAAGTCCAATGCTCTATAAGGTAAGCTACCACAGAAGCTAATCACATTTGATTAAGTGTGTAAATGTACGAGTCTGTAAAACAAGCGTTAAAATGTAACGTTTTTCAAATGATGCGTTATAGTAAAAACGTTTCGATATTATAACATAGCAATGTGTGAGTAATAGTGTGAAAAATAAGTGTTTATAAAATCATAATAAGCCATTGTAGTCGTGATTTGTGTGAAAGTTAATAAAACGCACAGTTGCTGTAGTGCCTCTAGTGTTAATTTCACCAGGAAACTGCAACGAAACGTAGTTTGTCAGTTTGCAAAAATTTTGTTATAGCAATGCTCATTCTATGAGACTAGGTTGGTTTTCACAGTATTGTGCCTCGATCTTGTCACAGAGGACTTTCAATTTCGACTTCTCACAGAATATAAAGTTGAAATTGCACAATATAAAGTAGCAATTATGTGTACCACCAGTGATGGGCACACATACACTACCGGTCAAAAGTTTTGAAACACTCATTCTTTATTATAATATTTTTCTCACATTTTAGAATAATAGTAAAGTCATCAAAACTATGGAACAACATTAATGGAACTATGGGAATTATGTTGTGACTAAACAAAATCCAAAATCAATCAAAACTGTGTTATATTTGAGCATCTTCAAAGTAGTCACCCTTTGCCTAGAATTTGCAGTCATGTACTCTTGACATTTTCTCAACCAACATCTTGAGGTATCACCCTGGGATGCTTTTTAAACTGTATTGAAGGAGTTCCCATCCATGTTGGGCACTTATTAGCTGCTTTTCTTTATTATTTGGTCCAAGTCATCAATTTCAAAAACTTTTTTTTATTTTTTTTTATTACATTTTAGTTTTATAATGAAATAAATGTATATGGTGGCATAATTATATTTTTGTCTACAAAACTAATTTCAAACATTTAAGCATACGCCTTCAGATCAAAAGATTTTTAAGATCATGAGAAACATTTCAGTCAAGTGTTTCAAACTTTTGACTGGTAGTGTACATGAAAATTTATTGAAAATACAAATATAAAGTACCTCAGTTTAAATTTAACAAAATAAAATGCCAAATACAATGTGGGAAAATTTATCAAAATAAAATACAGTATTTTGTATCTTGAAAATACACAAAATACCAGTATCACTACAGATCTATCTGGATCTGGACCTAACATTTTGGTGTACAACTGCTTGTGACCCTTTTATGGTACCAAAATGTAAGTTGCAACACAACATATACGTTGAGTTCATATACTTCCGAAATCCATCACATTTTTACACTGACCCTTTAATTCAGTAACAAACATTACATTTTCTTACAATGCAACAGAATTAGGTGGAATTAGTCACAATATTTAAAAAATATGTACTATAATTCAAATAATTGACATTAATTATGAAAAAAAAAAAAAGCATGCCTAGTGCTGAGGTCTTATGTGCTTATATCATATAACAGAATGTTTTGCATTGCAGTCATATGAAATGTTCAATAGTTGCTGTAAAGTATTGCCATAGTTTTTTGGACAAGGTATGTATTACCATGTTTTTGGACATAGCACCTGATATAAACTATGGTAATGATTTATATCCAAGTACCATCTTCAGTACTGCCATAGTACTTTTTGTAAAAGTTAGGTAATGTATGAAAGTCAATTAAAGACAATTATATATAAAGAAGTACATGATTACAAACTTACGTAGTGCAAAATGCCAAATAGCAGCCATTTCTATACTTATTTCTGTCCAGTTTACACTGCAGCCTACGCTTTTACTTGTGGCGAAACCTATTAAATAAATCACGTGTAAAACAGTGGGTACTTTTCTTGCTATCTAGCGAGCAGTAATGCTTTACACACATGACTAGCATTTTAGATCACTAGCTAGTGATCTAGCTAACGATAGCTAGTGAACACACTAACGATAGTTAGTCTAGCCCGCTAGCTGGCTGCTGACTAGTTTCGATTTCCTCACCCTTACGAATATATTTGTATATTGTATAATTTGCTGCAAATTTGCAGTTAGTTTAGTTTTTTTTTAAGCACTGCTGACACGCATTGCATTGGCTGGCAAGAAGTATCAGAGCTACCTTAATATTTTAATGGAAATTAAACAACAGTTGCCAGCATTTATTATTAGATTCGACCATCACATCCTCACCTTATCTTACAGTATGATAAAGTAGGATGTGATGGTACGATTTTCACTACAGCCAATGACATCGCTGGACATTGTTTCCATCTAATATGCGACAATTACTTGCTTCTGTCGCACAAAACAGCTTCCTATCATGTTTTCACACTCTGCTGATTGGTTAAGCTTAGATAAGGGGTTTGGATAAGGGCATAATATTAATAAGCATGTCCTTCTGCATTAGACATCCGGACATTTGCACGTGATGAAATCATACAAATTTATCTGAACGAACTCGTAAAATACGTACGAATTTTCATGAGACTGGGTTGGATGGAGCCGTTATGAAAGTTGGGGTTGGGGCGCATGCCTGAACTAGTTGATACAGGAGATCAGCAGCATACTAAAGAGGTTGACTGGCACTAAGTATTTTATGTAATTTGAAAATACACAAATACCAGACTTTTTTATAAAATATTTTGTATTTCAAATACGTATTTCAAATACATGTATCTGAAATACTGCCCATCCTTGTGTACCACATTATATTTCACAATTTTAACTCTATATCTCGCAACTTAATATTCTCATAATTATGAGAAATTTCGCAAGTGAGAGATATAAACACGCAATTGGGAGTTTTAGAGTAAGTCGCAATTGCAAGACATAAAATCACAATTGTGAGATATAGTCAGAATTACCTTTTTATACTTTTTATTATTCCTTGACAGGATATGGCTTCCATACGTTTTAAACCTATATGGTTTTCAATTAATTTCCTCCATTATAACTTACTAGATGCATATACTCAATCTCCTCTCCAGCTAAAACCAAACAAATATGCCAAAAAATTGTGCTGGGAGATACTTACACCGGTGGCCAAAAGTTTGGAATAATGTACAGATTTTGCTCTTATGGAATGAAATTGGTACTTTTATTCACCAAAGTGGCATTTAACTGATCACAATGTATAGTTAGGACATTAATAACATGAAAAATTACAATTACAATTAATAAATAAATAAATAAATAAATAAAAAATTAGAACTTCTTAAACTACTTCAAAGAGTTTTCATCAAAAAATCCTCCATGTGCGGCAATGACAGCTTTGGCAGAACCTTGGCATTTTAGCTGTCAGTTTGTCCAGATACTCAGTGACATTTCACCCCACACTTCCTGTAGAACTTGCCATAGATGTGGCTGTCTTGTCGGGCACTTCTCACGCACTTACAGTCTAGCTGATCCCACAAAAGCTCAATGGGGTTAAGATCCATAGCAATCTTTTCCAATTATCTGTTGTCCAATGTCTGTGTTTCTTTGCCCACTCTAACCTTTTCTTTTGTTTTTCTGTTTCAAAAGTGGCTTTTTCTTTGCAATTCTTCCCATGAGGCCAGCACCCCTGAGTGTTCTCTTTACTGTTGTACACAACCCGATCTCATGAAAAGTCGTAAATAATTTACGAGGCGGCTATTTCGTGTGATGTCGCACGTTTTTGTTCGCTTAAACTCGTACGACTTTATCACATGCAAATTCACGGATGTCTAATGCGGAAGTATGCGCGAGTTTCACGCACGAGGAGTTAAGGACATGCTTATTAATATTATGTCCTTACCCAAACCCCTTATCTAAACTTAACCAATCAGTAGAGTGTGTAAACATGATAGGAAGCTGTTGTGTGTGACAGAAGCAAGTAATTGTCGCGTATTAGATGGAACCGATTTCCAGCAACGTCATTGGATGTAGTGAAAGTCGTAGGAATTCAAACGAGTGCAGTCGCACGATATCATATGAATTTTCCAAATTTAGAAAAGTCGTACAAATCCTGATGATTTCGCTGTGAGAGTGTGTTGGTTGTACATGAAACTGGTGTTGAGCGGGTAGAATTCAATGAAGCTATCAGCTGATGACATGTGAGGCGTCTATTTCTCAAACTAGAGACTCTGATGTACTTATCCTCTTGTTTAGTTGTACATCTGTCCTTCCACATCTCTTTCTGTCCTTGTTAGAGCCAGTTGTCCTTTGTCTTTGAAGACTGTAGTGTACACCTTTGTATGAAATCTTCAGTTTTTTGGCAATTTCAAGCACTGTATAGCCTTCATTCCTCAAAACAATGATTGACTGATGAGTTTCTAGAGAAAGCTGTTCTTTTTTGCCATTTTTGACCTAATATTGACCTTAAGACATGCCAGGCTATTGCATGCTGTGGCAACTCAAAAACAAAGACAATGTTATGCTTCATTTAACGAACCAAATAGCTTTAAACTGTGTTTGATATAATGGCTAAAGTGATTTTCTAGTACCAAATTAGCAATTTAGCATGATTACTCAAGGATAAGGTGTTGGAGTGATGGCTGCTGGAAATGGGACCTGTCTAGATTTGATAAAAAATTACTTTTTTCAAATTCCAAACTTTTAGCTGCCAGTGTAATCATGAAATTAGGGTTTAACAAACCTTAAAAGTTGTAACCGTAGCATACATTAGCGAAAGCTAATTTAGACAGAAACAATAATAGTCCTAATAGTAATATATATATATATATATATATAATAGAATGGTGTATGAGGTTTTAAGAAGGAACTCACCCTCCACACTAAGATTAAACCACAACGCTATTTTTCTAGACACACTGTACCTTTACATAATTATTTTTCAGCCTTTCTGTCAGTCTCAGTCAGTCTGAAATCCACCAGCCGGCCATTTCTGTCTCATTTTTTCTCGCATGTATTCCCTGAATTATATTCTATATCGAGCTCTTGTCAAAATATATTACTAAGGCCGAGGAAAAATCCGCTGAAATTTCTAGACCCCGTGAGTTCACCTCATCCAAAACTTACTCCGTGTTCATCATCATCGAGCACAGACATGCCTCTAATCTGCCTCCACCCGTGCTGTTTTTGTTCTCCTCCTCTGTCAACTGTGTTTTTGAGGAAAGAGGGTATGCATATTCGTAGAGGTTTTCGTTGGGCCGCCTACTTTACTTAATCTGGGACCGACTGGCACACCTCTCTTCAGTCTTCACCTCACGACAAACGAACGAAATATCCGTCCGGCGTTTCGCGTACAGAGAGATGTCTGAGGATGCGCATCAATACCTTATTCATCCCCTTTCTCTCCACGGAGCCCGTCTTTGAATGTTTTACTCCGAGCATGAATGGGGCTGCTTGAGGATATACGACCTTTTTCATCGCCGTTCCCGACGGTTTATTAAGGGAACAGGACCCCCTCGATATTTAAACACATGAACAAAAAGCGTTAAAGCGTCTATGACCGGCGTTACGGGACTGCTACGCAAAGCCATCGCGGTTTATATATATAAAAAAATCTTCTGTTTCGGCATGTTCACATTCAGCTTAATATGAGGCAAGTATATCGAGCTGAACTAGTTGTTTCACAATATTTTTCAAGTTCATTGGATGCCTTACATTTTCGCGCTGGAATAAACGATACCAAGTTGGTCGCCGTTTTACATAGCCGACAGTCATATCGGATCTGGTACTATTTTTTGTGTGTTATTTCAGACTGAATACTGAGTTGTGTTGCACTGCGGTAAACCGACGCGCTGTCGTCGACGGCTGCCTTTCAAATCTATCAGAAGCATGCATACTGTATTGTGAGAGATTGCAATTAATGCAGCTCTCCACAGGTGCCTGAACTGGTGCCAGTTTCTGCAAAGATTTTGTAGCCAGTCTACATTGTAGATCTTAGATTGCATGCATCTTTTCCCCAAGGGAAAAGCAAAATACCTCAGGCTTGTATAAAAGCCTGTAGGAGCCAGTTTAGTTTCATGAGTTTAGCTGCATTCAGATGCAGAGTGCATAGTGCCTGGAGAATTTAAGAGAATATATTTTGATGATACATGCACTGTGTTGTGTAAGATAAACTAATAATGTGCTTCATGTGGTAACATCTAAATAACTGGTTTTATTCATGTCAAAATATTATTTATGACTTAATCAACCTCACTAGGTTGCACTAAAAGTCAGAAATGGTTCCTTAATGTAACAGTATCTCTTTTTACCGTGTACATCTTTGGCTGCTAGAAATTAATGTTTGGTGATGTGCCTTTGAAGTTTATAATGTAGACTTGAAAATAACATTTCATGAAATAATTTACAAAAGGTTGACAGATCATTTTCTTTATTTAAGACCTGGCTGTAAATGGAAGTTTAAAACAAATTGTTATACTTTTTATATTTTTCAAAAGCTCCTCATGTTTTACATTATGGTCTGTTTTTTTAATTCTCATTCTGTCTTTGTAGATAGGATCAAATCAGACTGCATCATCTAAATGAAGTTACCCAGCCATGCAATGTTCCTGGAAGGCTGTGATTCTGCTTGCATTGGTTTCCATAGCGATTCAATACACAGCAATCAGGACTTTCACAACCAAGCCTTTTCATATGTGCCCGGTCCCTAACCCTTTGAACTGCGGCTTGGGACAAGATGTGGAGTCCTTCGATCGGACGTGTGATGAGTACCCGTATTTTAATTACAATTCCTCCAGGAAGATTCACATCCTCATCTTGGCGACCACCCGAAGCGGCTCGTCTTTCGTTGGACAGTTGTTCAACCAACACTCAGATGTGTTCTATCTTTTTGAACCACTCTATCACGTTCAAACAACATTAATCCCTCACCTTTCTCCCAGCAGATATGCTGTTGAGCGCAGGGTGATGCTGGGAGCCAGTCGCGACCTTCTGAGAAGCTTGTACAACTGTGACTTGCATTTCTTAGAGAGTTACATTAAACCGCAGCCCACAAACCACACCACGGACAAACTCTTTCGACGAGGAGCCAGCAAAGCCCTTTGTTCCATGCCGGTCTGTGATGCCTTCAGCCCCAGTGAAGGCAATGTAGACGAGGGGGATTGCGTTCGAAAGTGTGCCACCCTCAATTTGACACTAGCTACCGAATCGTGTCGAGAAAAGCGCCACGTGGCCATTAAAACAGTGCGCATACCAGAGGTGAATGACCTCAAGGCGCTAATCGAAGACCCTCGGCTTAACATGAAAGTGATCCAGCTTGTGAGGGACCCACGTGGGATATTATCTTCACGGATTGAAACCTTTCGGGACACGTACCGTCTGTGGCGGATCTGGAGAGCCACAGGGCGGAAACCATACAACTTGGATTTGACCCAGCTCACAACAGTGTGCGATGACTTCCTGAACTCGGTGTCCACAGGTTTAAGCCGGCCGCCGTGGCTTCGGGGAAGGTACATGCTGGTAAGGTATGAGGACCTGGCCAGGAACCCGCTCCAAAAAACCAAGGAGGTTTATGAGTTCCTGGGTCTTTCCATGGAAAAGAGCATTGTGGACTGGATACATAACAACACCAGAGGCAATAATGATGTGTCAGCAAAGCATAAGTATGGCACGTTGAGGGACTCCGCGGCCAACGCAGAAAGCTGGAGGTTGAAATTGTCTCATGACATAGTTGATTACACGCAAACTGTTTGTCAGCACATTTTAGACGAGCTTGGCTACAAAGCTGTCAACTCCCCCGAGGAGCTGAAAAACATGTCGCTCTCGCTCATTGAGGACAAAACCTTCATACCTTTTTTGTAACAAAGGTTATCGTGTGCACGCACAACTATTTTTCTACATTTATATTGTACATTTAAGCCTTAATGTGATTGACATTTGCACTATGAACTGTTTTTGTACTTTGGAGACTCCCTCGCAGTCACTATGATTTTCTGAACAGCACAAGAACCAAAACCCTTAGCTGTAAAGAGATCGTAACTTCACCTTGATTGCTCATTATTTATATACTAGAACAGAGCACCACACTACTGACAAAGAAAATTTCTGTATGCTGGCCATTGCTATGACAAAAGTGAATGTGAATATTTTGTCGGTCAAAGGACCCAAACTATTCCCAAGAAAAACAGACCTAATGTGGGACTGAAATGCTGTCATATATAATAACAGCTGTGCAATAAAATTGTGAATGTTTCAGTTAGACTATTTCTCAGGTTGTTTCTCAGTGTAAATTCTTGACTGCCACAACTTGAAACAGAGTTTAAAGGAATATTCCAGACAAGTTAAGCTTAATTGGCAGCATTTGTGGCATAATGTTGATTACCACAAAAATTGATTTTGACTTGTTCCTCCTTTTCTTTAAAAAAAGCAAAAATCTGGGTTCCAGTGAGGGGGAAGTGAATGGGGCCAATCTGCAAATGTTAAAACACTCACTTTTTCAAACAATATGCATGGTAATATGTTACACTTTTTTCTTTTTTTTTTTCTTTTTGTGGTAATCAACATTATGCCACAAATGCTGCTGATTGTGCTTAACATGTATTGAACCCAGAATATTCCTTTAAGATTGTGTATGGTTTGCTTTTAGAATGTATTATGCATTGGTGCTGTATCCAGGGGAGAAAAAGAAGAAAAAATCCACTACAGCAAAGCATAATGCAATCCAATTTATAGTGTGGAAAAACAATAATTTTATGTTATTTCCATATGAAATGCATGGAATCATTCATTCTTTAGTTAATTTCCTTGTCATCATATTACTAATTTGTGTCTTTCATTGATACAGTGCATGTAGATTTATATTTAGTGTCCATGGGGATAATGTTTGGCTCAATGTATTTAAAGAGACTTTTGCTATTTTTGAAATTTTAACAAATCTAGAAACAGGAATGAGACATTATCACCGGCAAAACAATACACTTTTGATCTTGTGTAGATAATTGAAAACAGACTATTGCTTACATTGTGCCTGTTATAGTTTGTTTTTGATTGTGTATGTGACTTTTGCATCACTGTCACACTGACCTTAATTTGCCTTAATGCTTCATGGATTTAACATAATCTAGATAATCTGGATTCGCATTCAGGTTAGTAAACCAGAGACCAAATTTGGTTTTTGATCCCATCAATTCCTAACCCTCATTTGGTTTAAATGGGGGAATTCAAAGGAATATTCCGGGATCAATACAAGTTAAGCTCAATTGGCAGCATGTTATCACAAAAATGTATTTCAACTTGTGTCTTGTTTACTTAAAAAAAAGGAAAAATCTGGGTTACAGTGAGAGGCACTTACAAAGCCTTTATTCACAGCAGCGCCATCTTTGATTTTTGACGGGAATGACAACGAGGCTGTCAGGGATAGATTTACCATCTCTTTAATGACATCCACTGTATTTAAAGCTATCAAAACTCCTCTATATTACATCCAATTTTCCACAACTCATGCTGTCTGGAGTTTTTTTATTTTATTTTTTTTATTTCTTGAAAATATATTTTTCAATGTGTCATCAGTGGAACGACCCAAAAACACTTGAAACAACTGAACCACCCATTGAAGGGACTGTACGCCTATCTTTCACAGCCTCGTTTTCATTCCCGTCAAAAATCAAAGATGGAACTGCTGTGAATAAGGTCAATGGAAGTGAATGGGGCCAAGTCACTGTTTCAAAATGTGATAAAATTGCTTTCTAACCTTTTCATTGTAAAGTTATATCCAATTTGACAACTTCGTTGTCATGACGACATTGTAAACCCTGTAATCCCACAAAAAATATGATTTTACAATTTTACAGCTCAAATAATAGGCAAAGTTTTAACAGGAATTAATGCTTGTTTTTTTTTTCCCTCTCTCTCTTTTTTTTAAAAGGAGGGACAAATCGAAATGTATTTTTGTGGTAATCAACACTATGCCGCAAATGCTGTCAATTGAGCTTAACTTGTATCGAACCCGGAATATTCATTTAACATTCCATCTTCAATTTTATATCTACTTGAGCAATATCAAACTACTTTGTGGGTATGAGAAGACTCCAAAAATGGATTATTTTTCATTGAATAAGATGCATCCTTACTGACTATTTATTGTTGAGCATTTCACCACAGTCATGTGTCACAGACATTGCCATCTTAATGTCATGCAAGGTGCCATTGTCTGTTTGATTTGACCTTTCAGGACATCTAGGAGAAATTACACCCCCTTGTGGTGTGAAGAATAGCTAATCATGCCCACTTTTGATTATTGGGCTGAATCGGAGTGGACTGTCTCTGATTTAAACAACAGAGGATCCATTAGTAGTAATGAAACCTTCAGACACCCTCAGACGTAAACTTGTATAGTGACCCCGCTTTTATATTTTCAAGTACTAAGCACATTTCTTTAAGTGGTACTATAGAACTTTAGCGACTGAGGACTGTGTGTTTTAAGTTTTACCTTGAAATGGTGGCATTGCCTGTTAATATGAAAATGTTTACAAAGCCTTTAAGAGAGCTATTCTTACTAACAGTGGTGCTTTTATCAATTGTGCAAGCTTTATGTAATTTCATGGAAATTCTGTGTGTAGGTAATGAGACTAGCCGCCAGTACTGTCTTGGCAAACATCTTTATCTCTGTGTGCCAACCTAATTTTGAGGTAACAATTTACAAAAAGGTTCTATTTGTTAACATATTCTATTTGTTAATGCATTAGTTAACACGAACTAAAAAAGAACAGTACTTTTATAGCATTTATTAATATTGGTAAATGTTAATTTCATCATATAGTAATACATTTTTAAAATCAAAAGTTGTACATGTTAACATTAGTTAATGCACTATGAACTAACATGAACTAACAATGAACAAATGCATTTTTGTTATCTAACATTAACAAAGATGTTCATTGTTAGTTCATGATAACTAATGCATTAACTAATGTTAACAAATAGATCCTTATTGTATACAGTAGTGTTAACAATTTTGATAATTCACGCCCACTACCAAATACCTAGTGATACCAGTAATACAACCAGTAAAGGTGCAGGTCTTGGGCTAAAAGTGATTTTCAACTAATTGATTTTCTTTTATTTGTGTGTTAAGCTTATGTACAGTAAGTACAAAAACTTCTCCACAAAGGGATCTAAGAATATACTGTATTAGAATATACATGTAAGAAGACAGTTCTGGATTTGTTAGTATAAGAGTTCAGGGTTATAATAAGCATGAATATATTACAAGGCAAAATCCATTTAGTGTGTTGTCATATTCTGGCCATTTCAAGGACTATTGCAATATTATGTTGATAGACTGTGACAGGAAATTCGATATTCCAACTGAAATATTCCTTCAAAATATGACTGTTGAGAGTAAAGTCTATAAAGAGTAAATCTCTCAAAACTATTTTGAATATTTTAAGGCATGTAAACAGAAAGAGGCCACATTTCTGGTGAATTTTTGCATTTCTGTGTCCTCACTGTTTTAGA
This sequence comes from Myxocyprinus asiaticus, assembly GCF_019703515.2. NCBI lineage: Eukaryota > Metazoa > Chordata > Actinopteri > Cypriniformes > Catostomidae > Myxocyprinus > Myxocyprinus asiaticus. Next base: position 11,250,162 of record NC_059389.1, read on the forward strand.
TCTCATGTATATGTTGCTTGCACTAGTTTGAGCAATGAGTGCAAAATGAGGGCAGAATGAAGTAATAAATCACTGGTTATAACATGCATATGTTTTTTTTGAGGGTCGAAATTTGTTTAGTTGGATATTCAATTTTGAACCATTGGAGATACATGCTTGCATAACTGTTTTGTGCAAGACGCAAAATATTAGGAGGACAAAATGGGTAAAAATACTTGGATTGCTGCAAAAAGAACTTCAAATATATCAAAATATGTGACAATTGAATATATTTTAAAGCAAAATGTCACATTAAGTCAGAGTCGTGGCCTTGTAGTTGGAGTTATGAGACTTTGAGCCTTGGTACTCATGGGAGTATTCAAGTTCAGATCTGCCTTGTGTCATTTCGCAATCCCACTTTGCTCTTTTTTCTCCCCTCACCCTTTCCTGGCATCTCTTGATTATTCCTGTCAATAAAAGTGGCAAAAGGCCAAAAAATAAAATGTCACATTAAAATTCATTTGGAATGTCAGTGCTTGGAAACAAAAAAATATCACATTTCAATGTGGGATTTGTTATTCAGTAAAACGAGAGACTGGTTGAAAGCCTTATTAATTTTGCAAGGTGCTGTATACACATACACTTTCATGGCAGGTGGCTTTTTCTGTGACCCATGTGTATGACTTTCTTTCTTGTGCAGAACACAAACAAAGATATTTAGAAGAATATCTCAACTCTGCAGGTCCATCCAATACAAGTGAATTATGACCAAAACTTTGAAACTCCAAAAAGCACAAAAAGGTAGCATAAAATTAATCCATAAGTCTCCAATGATTTAATCCATGTCTTCTGAAGCGATCCAATTGGTTTTAGGTGAGAAAAGACAAAAAATTCACAATAAATTTTTTACATCTGCAGTCTCCTTGGCGATCATGATTTCAAGCTCGATTACACTTCCTAACGCCATCTACAGCTCTGCACATGCGTCAAATACTAGGAAGTGTAATCAAGCTTGAAATCATGCTCAAGGCTGCAATGGCAAGATGTACAGTGAAAAAGGAGTTATATTTTGGTCTATTCTCCCCCAAAATTGATTAGATCACTTCAGAAGACATGGATTAAACCACTGGAGTCTTATGGCTTACTTTTATGCTGCCTTTTTATGTGATTTTTTGAGCTTCACAGTTTCACATGCATTGTGTGGACCTACAGAGCTTCTTCCAAATATCTTCATTTGTGTTCTGCAAAAGAAAGTCATACACATATGGGATGGCTTGAGGGTTAGTAAATGATGAGAAACTTTAAATTTTGGGGGGGGGGAGTATTCCTTTAACCCCAGTTAAAGTGCATAAGTAATCTTGCATAATACAATGCCAAATAGGGTACAAAATAATTTGGCTGCACCTGATATAAATCATACCAGACTATGGAACAATCAGCAAAAATGTGCCAGCTAGGAACTGAAGTTTTTTAACAAGGGTGTTAATGCTACTTAAAAGCCAATGCTCTTGAGTAAATTACCGACTTAAAGGGATCATTCCCCCCAAAATGATAATTATGTCATGCTGTTCCAAACCCATATGACTTTCTTTCATCCATGGAACCCAAAATGAGATTTTAGGCAGAATGACAATCTCAGTCACCATTCATATTCATTGTATGGAAAAAAGATACAATGAAAGGGATATTGAGACAAACATACACTTATCGTCTTCTTTTGGGTTCCACGAGAGAGTCAAGTTTTCAAGTGCTCTTCTGGGGAAACAGTTCTTCAAACACCTCACTGCCCATTTCAGCATGCTTGAGATCTTCTCAAAAGAGATGTTGTTCATTAAGACCAATTATAGTGATTCAGACAACAATTTAAACCACTTATTGTGATTTAGCGACTCCAGGATGCAACTATATTTGGAACATTGTGTTCTAGCTGTTGTATTTATCACCTGAGGGTAATATGGACTATATATTATGCATAAGCAGCACAAAATGCGTAAGGTCATGTAAATGCCTTAAACAGTGTTCCTTTACCAGGGTAAAGTCATAAACAGTTTAAACATAAACCGATAGACATGTTGATTTTTGCCCATTACCTCGATTTCGTGTAGCATGTAAACACCTTTACCAGCGTTCTTATCAGCTTATCTAATGTGCATGACTGTTCACGTTCTGACATCAAAAGCAGAGAATGACCCCATTATTTCAAATGTTATGTTGGCGCAGTTTTCTTGCATTGTTCGATTTTTTTTAATAAACAGATTTTTGCTAGTTTTTAACATTTTGGTGTACAGGTAAACACGCTCAATGACCACGTTTACATTAGGAATGTGCCTGGGTGGTCGACTAATCGACTAGTTGTCAAACAACTGACTAGTCAATTAGTGGGGTAGACTACCAACATGAATATTTTTAGTGGTGGTGCTTTTAAAGGGAGACGCAACTTCTTAGAGAGCATTTTTGCGTGCATCACCCTGCATCAACAATACCGTATATTGCAAGACGATCACTTTCGGACTTGAAATCCTCTGCTGTAAGTAATGTTTCCGTATTTGTAAGGTGATATGGAGAGATTAAAGTCTTTTGCTGATTCTGTCTGACACTGCTTATATAAAAAGTAAAAAAGGTTTAAACTCTTTAATGTCGTGAACTAGATGTGTACCTGCAACCTTACTTTGCAGTTCCGCACTTTTGAATGTGCAGCGAGGATCGTCCCAAAGCAATCCGTTTACACTGAAGCTTGTCATTCTGTGTCCAGGATGCGCATAAATGGTTTTGTGCCGCTTTGTATTGGAGCTTTTCTTATTTCGAACTTTGACAGTTCTGTGCAATAAAATGTTATAGTTATTTAGCCTATTTATTTGTGGAATATCCATTAGTCACCATGTTGAAGTGCTGCACTTAGCGTCCATATATCCCTCTAAAAGGCATCTGATCGGGGTCATGTGAACATAACGGAGCCTAATAATACATTATTATCCTTAACACCGACTAGTCGTTCAAAGACCCGACGAATAGTCGATTATGAAAATGAGTAGTTTTGCACATCCCTGGTTTATATGCACAATCTTACATGATTATGTTAATTAAGCAGACAACGTGTAAGGTCACATAAACGCTTTAAATGTCTTTCCTCGTATTGGTGTGCATGTAAAAGCACTCAATAAAATGCCAAGCCTACTGTTTTACAGCAGTCAGAATCACCATTGAAAATGTTATTGTCATGAAAATGGTGACAATTCAAAAAAAATCTCATTGTCCTAAAAATAAGCCTTCATTTTTTTTTCTGTTAAACAAATACTTTTATTTATTTCTTTTGATTTTGGGGTGAAATGTGACCTAGACATTTTTCCATGACATTCACCCTATTACACGAGAAATGTCTTTGTGTTTGTAGCTCTTGACAGTTGATTGTAGGCAGATTTCATTGTGACAGTACTTGTGTGTCACCTTGAAATATAAAGTATAAGGTTAAAAAGCCACAAAACAGACTTTTAATGGTGCTTTAAATACTTGATACTAAAATCATAATATATTGGTTAACATTCTAGAAAAATGATGTTTTCAAGCCATGCAATTGTTTTTGAAGATAAAACACCCTACTGGTCCAGTTAATTTTTTGTGCTGATTCAGTGTGCCATGAAAGAAGACACAGGTTTATGAGCACTTGGGTCTGCCCACAACGGACAGGGCAACGAATAATGCCAGGGGTACAGTGCTGCACTGAGAATTCTTTTAGAATTCTAAATGGCACGAAAATCGACTCGGAGGGTAATGCAGTGTGCAAATTGACCGTATCCAAAGAGGCATAAGAACATCTCTCTCTCTCCATCTCATAAAAACAAAACCTTCTAACCTATTTATGATGGAAAACCAGTTTAACACCAGTTGTGGATGCAGTTTAATAGTTTACCTTTTACCAAGGAGTGTTATTTTACCATGTGAAATAATGAATTATGTGGTCACTTATTATAAACTGCTTATGTATCCCAGATCAGGTCTGCTAGTGCATTCTAGTGCATTTAAATGTTACATAAAAGATTGATGCTGAAATGAATAATAGATTAGTGGTTTAGAAATATCTCCACACACCTATATGCCAGAGGCAGATTACGGAGATAATCACTTCTACTTTTTTCTGCTCACATTGTTGCGCATGAAAAGAAGCGTTCAAATAATAAATCAAATACAGAATGCAAATAACGCAAACATTTCTAAAATACAGAATGCATTTATTTGTAGAATACAGCATCAATTTAGCAAAAATAGTTCTATTATAGACAAAATCTAATTGGGTCTTAAAAGTCCAGTTTATAGTAACAGTGTCTTCAAGACATGGATACCTACCAGAAAGTGTGTATATAACAGGAAAAAGCATAAATATGAAATACATTGTCACATTTAAGTCGAACAGCATGTTGCACAGAACAAAACTAGAGCTTCAAGCATGCATTGCAACAGTATAATACGTCATGAGGTTTTTGCATAAATAAAATGAGACAAACATTTAAGCAATGAAAAAAAAAGCAACAGTAAAAAACGGAACAAATACGCAATTTGCACATTTCCAACTGTGATAGTTTTATGATGTAAACAGCCGTGATTATTTTGTACTGTTTTGAAACACTAAATGCCCCACCGTGAGCTCTTACAACTCTCAAGACATTCTGGCACATGTATGGCTAACAAAGTGACATCTCAAATGAGCTACCAAAGATGCTTCACAGGTAAAGAGCAATGCAGACTTAGCAAAAAAGCTGTTTTAGATGGACTGAAGAATTAAACTCTTAATTAAACTCCAGGCTCCTGTTTCCTAGATACAGGTTGAATGATTAATGTTTTAAACCACTATCTTAGAATGGAGTGTTTACAATGGAAACTCACCATTAATGGTGCATTTCAGTCAAGGAGTAAATATAATCTATGCCATAGAATCAAAATATGTGAACTTCAACCATTTAGAAACTTCAGTATACTTACCATAACTGTGATCTAAATGATAATGTGCAATCCTCTGCTAGGAAAATAACATAGCTAACTTGACCAATCAATGAACAAATTTTGTGGTAGCACTGAAATCTCTATCAATGAAACTCCAGTCACCCATAAACAGTTTATTTTACATAGCCAAGCCCAAATCAAAGAATATTTGAGTTTACATAGTGTAAATCCCACATAATAACATGAGGGAAATCTAGTTTCACAATATTTCAATTAATTAAAGAATTATAATTATAAACACTTTTTTGTTCAAAGATGGGCTTGAAAAAGCTCAAACTCACATTTTTTAGGAACTTGTAAAGTGTGCTTGAATTGACACTTATTACAGATATCTCATTATTACTTATTGTGTGCATACATCATATGACGTTTTTAATTAATATTGCAGAAATTTAAAAGTAACCAAGTATTAAGTCTGTCTCAGGTAAGAGATCATTTGTCTGCATTTTCTTGGTGATGGAGGTGAACTGTAAACAGGAAGTGGAGATCAGTTTCATGAGAATTGTTAAACAATATGTTTGATATCACCATGTGATCCCTCTCTGTCCTAAAACTACTCTTCCCCTGCACCGATACAGTTCAGTAATACAATTCAGCCGACACAATTAATCAACATACACAACACATATAAACTAATAAGCAAACAAATGGAGTAATATCCCAATTGTCACATGTACCTTAGTCATAGCTTTTTAATGTTGGTCAAAGTTTTATACTGATGTGAGACCAGTTTTGCAGTTCTTTACATTAAAAGGGATCGTTCAAACAAAAATGAATTCTGGCATCATTTACTGTTCCAAACTTGTATGACTTACTTTCTTCCCTGAAACACAAAGGAGATGTTAGGCAGAATGTTTAGGGCATTTGTGCTCCATGGAAGAAAAATACTGATACAGGTTTGAAACAACATGAGTCTGAGTAAACAATGACAGAAATTTCATTTTTGGATGAACTGTCCCTCTAACTAAAGCAGGATATATTTGGTCAGAGATCAATGCAAAACAGCAAGCCCCCCCCTCCCCCCACCAATGGTTTAAATGTACCTGCCACCTCTCCAAAACCATTGAAAGTGAGAACACACCACCCAGACAAGCAGAGACACACTGAATAAAACAGAGGGTGGGAGTGAGCAGCCATTCTAATCCGACTTGTCCTTTTTCTTTGGTGTAACTTTACCAGCCACGGCAGACCCCACTGCCCCGACCCCTCCCGTTACCACAGAGACACCGCCTTTAACCAATCCAACTCCAGCTGCAGGAACGCTCGTCACAGCCGTCTTGGTCAGCTCAAAGCTCTTGCAGCCAACCCAGGCCACGCCTCCGAGAGTGGCACCCACCGCTCCTTTGGTGAAGTTGAACAGCCCACCTGTCACTCTCCAGACCACGCCTGCTTCATTCTTGGGATGGTCCTTCTCCAAATCTGGAAAAAGATTACATTTAAAGAAGTGTAAATGGAGTGTGAACAATCCTGTAAAGTTTTTCAAAACGGTATATGGGCAATATTTAAACTCGTTGATATGACTGTTAATAATTTGTAATTACATTAAGTATTAAACTGCACAACTTGTCTCACACCATTTGTGCAATGGACATGAACGATTTGTGCGATTACTTTAACAATTTTTTTTTGCCTGGCGGACATAATCTTTCCTTAAGACTGAAACTTACTCTATACAAGTACATGAACACATAAGCTTCTAGCTATCTCAATTTCGTGCACTGTTGCGTTACAAAATGTGTCCAACTGCAAGTACGCGAATGAAGATGCTTCTAGCTACATAAGCTTGATTTTGTGAATTGTTACGTTCTGAAATGTGTCAGACCGCAAGGACACGAATGCAGACACTACTAGCTACACAAGCTTGATTTTGTGTATTGTTGCATTCCGAAATGTGTCAGATTGCAAGGACGTGAACGCAGATACTACTAGCTATGCAAACTCGATTTTGTGCATTGTTGCATTCTGAAATGTGTCAGTCCACAAGGACGTGAAAGCAGACGCTTCTATCTACGCAAGCTCCATTTTGTGCATTGTTGCGTTCCGTAATGTGTCAGGCCGCAAAGAAGCGAATGCAGATGCTTCTAGCTACGCAAGCTCGATTTTGTGCATGGTTGCGTTACGAAATGTGTCAGACCACAAGTGAACGAACGCAGACGCTTCCAGTCTTGCAAGCTCTATTTCATGCGTTGTTGCATTCTGAAATGTGTCAGACTGCAAGTACACAAACGCAGACGCTTCTATCTACGAAAGCTCAATTTCATGTGTTGCATTTAGAAATGTGTCAGACCGCAAGCACGTGAAAGCAGATGGTTCTAACTGTGCAAGCTTAATTTCATGCACTGTTGCGTTCCGAAATGTGTCACACCGCATGTACACAAACACAGACGCTTCTAGCTGTGAAAGTTTGATTACATGTGTAGATGTGTTTCGAAATGTATTAGAACGCAAGTATGTGAAAGCAGACGGTTCGAACTACGCATGCTTAATTTCATGCACTGTTGCGTTCCGAAATGTGTCAGACCGCATGTACACAAACACAGATGCTTCTAGCTACGAAAGTTCTATTATATGTGTAGTTGCATTTCGAAATGTATCAGACCGCAAGTACGTGAAAGCAGATGGTTTTATCTACGCAAGTTTTATTTCATGCACTGCTGCATTCTGAAATGTATCAGACCGCAAGTACATGAAAGCAGACGATTCTAAATATGCAAGCGTAATTTCATGCGCTGTTGCATTCCGAAATATGTCAGACTGCATGTACACAAATGCAGACACTTCTAGCTACGAAAGCTCGATTTCATGTGTTGCGTTTCAAAATGTATCAGACTGCAAGTACGTGAAAGCAGACAGTTCTACCTACACAAGGTCGATTTGTGCATTGATCTTGTTACGCAAGCAGTGCATAACTAAAAAAAAAAAGATATATTTAGACTATAGAAATTTCCATTAATTTTAATTCCATATTTTTTATTTCCATGACTTTTATATGCCTGCAAAACACCATTTTAAAATCCTTTCATATGGTTTGTCATGACCTTTGGAAGCCTGCACCGTTGGCAGTTGTGGCACAAAAGTTAGTGGTGGACACTGCCTAAAGATTGAGTGATTCTGAGAGTGGTTAATTTATTATCGAGAATTCAAAGCCGAGTCTTCCAAACACACACACACACACACACACACACACACACACACACACACACACAAATAAATCTAAACATAAAAAAATGGATCCATGATATTGTTCCCAGATCTTTCTGTATGCCACAAAACACCTTTAAAGGAATCAATCCAAGGCAAATACAATTATAATCTCCACCTTTCACTATTATCTCTCTCAACAGTGCAATTTTACACTTATTTACAGATAAGAGCAATTTTGAAATCACTCACCGAAAAATAAAAGTATTTATGTAAGGATTGTGTCTCTGGGGTGTAAAGTGACACTGAAAGCTTCTGGGTAGCATTTTGAAATCAGCTCACATCTACAGTCCTGACACACTGAGTAATACACTGAGCAGATGTGGTCTCAAACACACACACACACACACACACACACACACACACACACACACACACACACACACACACACACTGCAAACAGCATCACTTTTCTCCTTTGTTGTTTCTCTGGCAGAATACAAGAAAAGACACTCTCAATTCCTTCCGCTGGACAACTAGCATTTACAAACCGCAACACTCTGCAGACCGCGAACAGAAATTATATCCTTTACATTCAATCAATCAATACTGTCAAGGACCGCGTGGTCGGGTTGCATGATGAGCTCCCCCGTGAATCGATGCGCCACAGAGAAGCAGTGCATATTCAGATGAGTCCCGCGGGATGATAGCTGAAAAATTTCAGCGTGCTCGTGAAGCAGTCAAGGTCGGCCCACACGTAGTTCATACCTGTGCATGGATGTGCACATGCATAAACAACAGACACACACTGAAATAACCAGAAGCGGCCTTGATGTGAAACCCTTTTGGGATGCGACCAGAGAGGAGATGAACGGATTTAACTAAAGCCTCCTTTCCTCTCCTCACGGCCTTGCATTAATGTCTAAATTCATTAATATGTATAATATGTACCTACAAAGCTCTTGTTTCTACCAACATTGTGTCTATACTGTGAATTGCTTGCTTTCAGTGTTGACTTAAGATCGACAATATTGTTTTTGTTTAAGTATCTGATAACTGATATGCAGAACCAATTTTTTATTTTACTGTCTGTTTCTGCTTATGACACAATATTACCTAAATAATTATTAGACTACAAAAAAAAATAATATGCATTGTGAATATTTTATTAAAGGAATAGTTCACCAAAAATAAAAACAATTCATTCATTGTTTACTAACCCTCATGTTGTTCCAATCCTGTATGAACTGTTCTTTGGAACAAAAAAAGGTGAAATGTTGTAGAATATCTTGGCCCCTCTTGTCTATGTAATGACTGAGGCACAAGGCTCTTGAACTCCAAAATGTAAAAAAATAAAAAGCTCCAAGAAGTATAATAACAGTATTATAAAAGTAGTTTATTGGACTTGTGTGCTATATTAAAGTCTTTTGAAGACATACAATTACTATGTTTGAACAGACTGAAATCTAAATCGTTATTAACTCATAATCTACCCATATGTCCTCTCTGAAATGGACTACAAAAGTGGTATTGACAACAAAAATGGCGAGTCAATGGCATTTGATGCCAAACGCCATTGGTTCTTGCGTGTCGCGTGACCAAATGTCATTGACATCAATGGTGTCATATTTTATTTAAAAGCTACAGCAGAGGGGAAGATTTTCTTTGAATAATGACTTAAATTGTGGTCTGTTCCACACACAAAGCTAATGCATGGCTTCAGAAGACATGGAATATAGCTCATGCGCTTCCTGACTCCTGCTCCACGTGATGCGTGACCTCCCCAATGAGCTTACATCATCCCTCTCATGGGCACACGTCACAGAGATGTACGGAAGCAAACATTTGTAGTTAAAAAGTATTATTTTGTTCCTCAAAATAATCAATCGTTTGCGTTCAGAAGAACTTTATTCGTGTGGATTATTTTGATGCACCATAAATATGCTTTTTGGACTGTCAAAAAATGGAGTACATTCACTTGCTTTGTTTAGAGGAGGAGGCCCGAAATGAAATCCTAAAAATCTTAAATTCTGTATTGATGAAGAAAGAAACTCAGATACATCTTGGATGGCCTGAGGGTGAGTAAATTATCAGCAAATTTTCATTTTTGGGTGAACTATTCCTTTAATTTTATGGTGCTTTTTTTGTCATTTTGGAGCCTCAGTTCCCTTTTATTTTGATTATATTGAAAAGAGCATCCAGGATGTTCTTCAAAATTTCCCCATTTGTGTTCTATGGAAGAAAAAGTTGATGTATGCAACTGGAACACCAGACCTCATATAACTTGTTTACATTCGGATGACTTCAAATCATGTAACAAATTATGTCCCCTAGTCAATGCAGTATATAACTATCATGTTAGGATGGAAGAATTATACAATATCGGAAGTGGTCAGTGATAAATGTGGTAAAACAAGCATCTTTGACGGCATTGGCGGGTGGGAAACTTACACCTCCACAGATTTGCACATGCAGTTAAGAACTAGCTACCAGTGCCTGGGCCTGGGCAGGGGTAATCACAGTTTCCATGGTATAACACCTCAAATTGCTGAGGTTCTTTCAGAAATCTTCCATTTGTACATTGAGCTTGAGTGAGCAAAATCGGTGGTGAGGTATGTTTAAAAAAGAAATACGGTTATTTTTTAATTGACATTTTCTAGCATTGTTTCCAGTGCTTTATGCTAAAAGAATGAAAGAAGGGTAGACACTATATTAAGGACAATGGCGTGTTTCTTTTAGGATAAGAAGGCATACACAGAATCTAACCTGTTATCCACACTTTAGGCCTTATTCATGAAACACATATTTCTGCGTGAATTGTTCGGAAAGCCATTCTTTAGTAAACTGTCACATTTATGACAAGCAATTCCTGTCTTAACCACATGTGAATCTGTATGTGAATTGTTCACAAAAAAAAAAAAAAGAAAAGAAAAAAAAAAAGAAAAAGAAATGTGATAACATTCAGATTATTATATATACAATATTTCATTCATTCTAAGGATGCACCAATACCACTTTTTCTCTTCCGATCCGATTCCGATATCAGAAATCTCAGTACTGGCGATACTGATCCCGATCCGATACCAGTGTTGTTTTTTTGCATAATCAGTTTAGAATATCTTTACATTATTGTGTGGAACTAATTGGGAGTACTCTTTAATATGTAAAGAAACACAAACCTCTAACTACACATTATTTCAATATAAATGTATAGAAGAAACACTTTATTGTTAACTAGTATACTGGATAATGTAGCAGCAAAATTAACAGTAATTCCAGTACAAGTCATCAGTAGAAAAGCGTTTTTTTTTTTTTTTTTTTTTTTTTTTTTTCAACTTGTATCTGGACTTTAAAGGATTCAGATATATTTTTTGTTCAATTTAGTTGTAAGACATCAGTTCACTTTTCATTCACACTGTTATTTTTTGGAACCCATTCAACTTAAATATTATTATAATTTGTAAACAAATGATAATAATAATAATAATAATAATAATAATAATAAACAGTGTTTACATCACTGTTTCAATCATCTGTTCAATAAACCCTGCTACTGTGTTCATATCTCTGCCTCCATAACACCTTTAACTTTTAAACCCTCACGCTTTTATTTTGACATTCTGAACTTTACAGGAAGCCCTGTATGTGTCTGTTTGTAGCAAAGTTCACAGTAGTTTAGTTGGCTTCTTATTCAAATTCTGGTAAAATGCATATTATAAGTGAACTGAATTATTGAGCATCTACATCTGAGATGTTGTTCGTGAGTAGCGCTCAAATACTGCGCACCGCGTGAAGGCTAAAAATAGGCGTGCGTGTAAACAGAGCAGCACCATTCAATAACGCGCTGGAGCTGCATGTGCATTTTATATTTACTTATTAAACACAGCCTTTTGTGATTCACAGAGCTATCGCACGTCTTCAAGTGGCTTCAAATAAAATGCACGAGTCATATGAACTACTTTAATTGTGTTAATGAACTTCTTTTATGTCATTTTTTTGAGCTTGACCATAACGAACATGACTAACACACAGTATCGGATTTAGATCGGGCTCGTCAGACCGATACCCGATCCATTTAAAAATGTCAGTATCGGAGCCGATACCGATCCAGGTATCGGATCAGTGCATCCCTAATTCATTCATTTAATCTTTTATAAAATTCCACTGATTACAACAAAACTCATGTATCTTTAACTACACATTGTCAAATGAACAACCATCTAGTAACTGCACTGCCTGATTGAAGTCTTGAACCGGTTCTGAACAAAAACTTGTACTTGGTACCCAACCCTAGTTAATTATCACATTCATGACAAGCAATTTTTGTGTAAACCATTAAGTAAATCCATTCTTACATAAATTGTCATCAATATCACAACCATTTCTGTGTAATATAAAAAATATTTATAAACTAACACACAAAGATTGGTGAATGATGGGTGTCATTCCATGCAGGCATAATGAAGTAGGAGATAACCACTCAGTCAATATGATTAAGTCAATGAACAGGAAACTTACAATATGTAAATATGGTATTTCTTATTTGCTCAAGGGTATTTGGGTAACAAAAGAAAAACAATTATTAGTCTATAATTTGACCATGCATATAACTGAGCAATGTCATCAATAGCAACATGTGTGTAAGAACTTGATGTCTAAATGTTTGAACGTTCTGTCAATATGTATCTAGCACACAAATGGTTGACTTGAAATATGGCTTAAGGCATCACCACACCTTAAAGCTAAATAATAACAGCATAATGAATCACCCACAACATGCAAATAACAGCATTCTGCATTCTCTGGAATGGATTTAAATATGGTATGTTGACATGTCAGAGATGCTGTCAATAGAGATGAACTTCTATCGAACCTGGAACATTCCATAATTCAAAGACATTCCGATAAACAAATAATTACCTTTTCTAGCCTAGCTTATTTCATAATGAAATCAGTATGCACACCCACTTTGCTGTGTAAATACACTAGAAATAAGCCTCAGCCACATGACTTCCTAATTGCTTAACTTCCTCAGCCCAGTATAAAAACATTCACCTATCACAACATGGCACTAGAACAACAAAACACTAAATCACTTCCGTTCTTTGTAGGAATGACCAATTTTTTTTTTTTTTTGACAGGAACCTTCAAGATCAGTTCTATAGCAAAGAGAAAATGTCAATTTGTCTTCAGATGCAGGAAAGAGAACAGTGACATTTGAAGGCTTAGATGAAAAGGTTAAGATATTCTGAGGTGTGTTACTGTTTTGAGAAATGGCCTGAGCTCTGTGGAGGGTGAGCATCAGTAGCTAAAAACCCACTCAACAAGCCCAGTACAAAGGTTACGGTGTTCACCTTGACAGTTAAATAAACATTCACAAAGACTGGATGGAGTATTTCACATGTCCTTCTAAGTGCTAAAAGCTTTTAAAACCACAGAGTTCTGTTGGTGCCGTTGTACTTGACTGATAGGAAACTGTAAATCGTTCTAAATAAAGCAGTCTAGTAGACGGTTTATCGCTTGGCAAGCTGGACCTGTCTCTTCTAGTTTGCTGCCATAAGAAATTCTACCATGCATCAGAGTTGGGTAAAATTCAGAATTTAAGAATTGGCTCACTTCCATTTCATGAGATGGAATTTTTATAGAATTGGCTATGCCCCATTTGAATTGCAATTCAAAGAATTTCAGCAGTCACAGAAAATATTTTCAATAAATAATTTACATTTATATACTGTATAATTATATTATCATTAATTTTCATTATGCCTATTTATTGCCTGGTATGTAGAATACATTTTTTTAAACTGATTAGAATAATACTCTAAACTAGAGGTGGACCGATATATCGGTTATCGCAAAAATCTATGCCGATATTTGCCAATAGTTTATTCATCATTTCAAAATAAGACTCACTGGTGTGTTTTGGGCTTGTTTATAAATACATACAGGGATAGTTCACCCAAAAATGAAAATTCTCTCATCATTTACTCCCCCTCATGCCATCCCAGATGTGTTTGACTTTCTTCTACTAAACACAAACAGAGATTTTTTAGAAGAATATCTCAGCTCTGTAGGTCTGTACAATGCAAGTTAATGGTGATCAGGCATTTGAAGCTCCAAAAAGGAGATCCATAAGACTCCAGTGATTTAATCAATGTCTTCTGAAGCAATCAAGTTGGTTTTGGGTGAGAACAGACCAAAATATACAGTAACTCCTTTTTCACTGTACATCTAGACACGATCTTGATTTTAAGCTCGATTACACTTCCTAGTGCTTGACGCATGTACAGAGCGCTAGATGGTCCTACAGGTGGAGTAATCGAGTTTAAAATTCAGAAACTGAAATGGAATTTATAAGGCCTTTTGAATTTAATTCTGAACGGTTCACAACCTTGCCATGTATCAGGCTATGGCACCATGAGCTGTACTTTTTAATGGTTGTAGAACAAAGAATCGTTTAAACTGTTGTAGCTCTGTTCCATTTAATATAGCACACAAGGAATTGCTGAGTTATCCTAAATCATCCTAAACATCCACCTGAGCAAGAAGCTATAAGCAACCTTGGATAAGTAAAGTTTTAGGTTGAAGTTGTCTGTGAAAGGATCCAAAAAGCCACAACTGTATTGAGATAAGTGGTCTCTATAGTGCACAGGCAGCTGAGAAAATTGTCTAGGCACACTTGAACATTCTCTTAAGATCCAATGGTGCCTGAACCCTGGCCTTAACCCTACATTATAATCCTGCCCAGGACAGCCAAAAGTATGACCTTTAGATAACATCAACAAAGCTGCATTCACAAACCAAAGGCAAATAATGGAGATAAAATCTGAGAATGAACAGATGAGACCGATATAATGCATTTTCTTCCTAGGAACCCACTCAGGCGTGGATGTTTTGTTAAAGGAAGAACAACATTTTCAAAAACACATCTTGTAAGGATGCTGGGGTTCACTGGGGGCATAAATTAAACCAATCATGGAGGAAACACCAAGGCAACATCTCTGGGAATTGGCTCTAGTGGCTAGAGGTAAAACAATTGGCCTTTTCTGTCTATAAAGAGATCTATTTTTAAAATTAAAACTAGATTTTTACAATAAAGAAAATGTGTGTGGTGCTAATCAGTGCAAAACTTGGCACCACTATGGGTTATTACTTTGGGTAGGGATTTAGAACAACCCCAAGTGTGAGCAATAATAACAGTGCAGGTTTAAAAAGAGAATCTGTAATTCGTTTTAGCAGGTATTATGCAGCAGGACACATGTCCCTGATGGGGAGACAAATTACTTTAGTATTGAGCTTACTGTATGTACCAAACTGCCATCTCTATAAAAACCTGTAATATAGTAGTCTTGATTTAGACCTGCCTGACCTAAGCTGAATTGGATAGCCAAGAATCCATTCCCTACCAATCAAAGCAGAACATGTTCCTGAACGAGAGGTGGGCCGCCAGCCTCTGGCGTAAATCTGTCGCCTCTGTAAATTTATGAGTCCATATCAATACCCACATCATCTCTCTGTAGTGCAGAGAAATAATGGTGAAAATATTGTTCTCCTCACTTGGCACCGAGATTTACAGTGAGCTAGAGCGCGAGAGAGAGAGGGAGAAATAAGAAAGAGTAAGAGAAGGGAGGGGGTAATCGGACCTTCCCCAGTGATAAAAACCCCCAGCGGGATTCAGTTCTCCGCTGTTCCACTCCTCTCACCAACAAGAACCGTGTCAGCCCCGTCCCTGTTGAGGTCTCTATTTTTAATCCCTGTGCCCGAGTTGCCTGGGGCAAAACACAATAGAGGGTCAAGTTAAAATGAGGTTTCGAGAGAATGGGCTGGAAGGAAATGTACTGAATTACTGTTGGACCTTGTTGAACATGCTGTTAGTACATGAGGTGTTAAGGAGTCAGAATAAGATGCAGAAAGGTTGCTGATGAACAAATACCAACATTTTATGTAGTTTCAGTAACATAAAAACTAGAAGTGCACAATTTTTCATGGCTGATATATTGTTTGTGATAACTGAGAAATAAAATTATGGTTAATCAATACCAATAGTTGAATAACAGCCGTCAATTTTAATTTTGTGTTTCAGGACATTTGCGGCAAAGTTTTTTTTTCTGTAATGCGCACGTAAAACCACGTGAGTTCACGTGCACCACTAGCGACCAGAGTTTCGCCAAGTTAGCACGTCATGTCGCTCTGTGAGGACTAATTCAAGATCTGCACACTGTTACGTTGTGTTTGCGCTTGTTTTAATTGGAATCATCTGCTTATTATTAACAAAATTCCACTCCATATTCCCTGTATGTTTTATGATGTAATAAACGAAAATGTGACAAATATGCACATCTGAGGGTTTTCACATTCAAATACTCTTTATAATTTGTTCTGTAAGTAAAACAAATATGCTTGTTGTATTCTACCAGTTGACACTTTTTCCTGCAAAATATAATACAACTATCTGATCCGTAATGTTTATATCGATTCCTTTTATGATAATTTATAAACTATGAAATGAAACACTAAATTTTGTCAGAAAATTAAGATGCAGTTTTTAAAGGGGGCCTGGGTAGCTCAGCGAGTATTGACGCTGACCACCACCCCTGGAGTCGCGAGTTTGAATCCAGGGCGTGCTGAGTGACTCCAGCCAGGTCTCCTAAGCAACCAATTGGCCCAGTTGCTAGGGAGGTTAGAGTCACATGGGGTAACCTCCTCGTGGTCATGATTAGGGGTTCTTGCTCTCAATGGGGCACGTGGCAAGTTGTGCGTGGATCACGGAGAGTAACATGAGCCTCAACATGAGGAGTCTCCATGGTGTCATGCACATCGAGCCACGTGATAAAATGCGCGGATTAACGGTCTCAGAAGCGGAGGCAACTGAGACTTATCCTCCGCCACTCGGACTGAGGTGTGTAACCGCGCCACCACGAGGACCTACTAAGTAGTGGACTAAGTACTAAGTGCACTGTAAAGTCCAGAGCCCAGTATAGCTGTGCAATGTGGCCAAAAAAATATAATATCGCAATTTTATTTTAAATGTTTTTCCTTATTCATACATTTTACATTAAAAAATGTCAGTGTTCAAAAACATTTCAAGAAGGAAAAATGGTCTTTGCATAAGTGATAGATGTCAGTTATTTCGTTATAGGGATGCACCAATCCAATACCTGGATCGGTATTGCATCCGATTCCAAAGTTTTTAACCGGATCAGGTATTGGTCTGACGAACCCAATCCAAATTGGTCATTACTGTCAAGTTCTAAAAATGACATAAAAGAACAATAAAAGCACCATTAAAGTAGTCCAAATGACTTGTGGATTTTATTAAAAAAAAATAAACAGCAGCTTTGTGAATCACAAAAGGCTGCGTTTATTAAGCAAATATATAGAGCATGCACAATGCATTTCAGTAAATGTACTCAGATGCAGATGCTCAATAGTTTGGTTCGCTTATAACATGCATTAAGTACGGCAAAAGAGGAGCATTTCATCAGATTTTGAATAAGAAGCATATTAAAATACGGTGAACTATGCTACATACACACTCAAAGGACTTCCTGGAGTGTTACACCAAAAGAAAAGCCCAAGGGGTTTAAAGTTAAGGCATGACTGAATATATATTACTATTGTATATTAAAATTCTAAAAGTTAATAAATAATAAAATACTAATTCATATTATTATTTGTTTACAAATTACAACAATATTTAAGTTAACTGGGATCCAAAAAATAATTTTATATATAGTAGCTTATATCCTATTGCAACAAAAGTGAACAAAAACAAAAAAAGAGATCTGAATCCAAAGTCCAGATACAAGTTGAAAAAAAAGGTGCAAAGAGAACTGACTGCTTTTCTACTTAAGACTTTTACTGGAATTACTTTTAGTAAAGAGTACCCCCAATATCTGAGAAAAAAATGGTATCTTTATGGCTAGTTCTTTATGCTATTAAAATATATATATATTTATTTTATTTTTTTATTATGTGTACTCATTATCGTCCAAAAGAAGCTGTTATCGGTTAACACTATAGATGTAGAAATTCCATATCAATGCATTTCCAGCATCCCAATAGATCAATAGACATGTGTACGATAAGCTTTTGATATGCAAGTATGCAATCAAAAATTACAAGAAAAAGCCTGGAGGAGTCTTCGAAAACTCAATGGCAGCTGGCTTTGCAGAGCCCACCCCCGTGAGGACGTCAAAGCTGCTACGATTAGAAGCCCTGTTCAATGTTGAGCTTTGGCAATTATGGAACTGACAAGAGGCTGAAATGGAGTTTGAATGTGGCCTTTTCCCTGTTGGCCTGATACAGCTGCCTGATAAATAAATAAATAACTACCGGTGAACCACTTATCGAAAAGGTCAATGTTTTCACCGGGTGCGCCAGCTTGCTTGCATCTGACCTATCGGGAGTGACACATATGACACTCGAACCTATGTGCTTACTCATCCAAGTCCTCCCAATGTAGGTTCGCTGACTTTGGTAATGAGAAAAATACCTTTTCCCACCAAAACGTGGAGCCAGGATCTGAAAATGCGTGCAAATGAGTCACACGTGCTGTTCCTCTTTGATATTTATATTGATCGCAGGGTTTATTGTGTCATTTTAAATGCCAACATTGGCGCTTCACAAGCCTGCAACAGAAATCCATGGGTGTCGCCTTGAAATTCCTAACAAAGCTTTTTTCAGAACAAATAGGCTAAAAGCAGTTTTATGAATACAAGTCTTCAATATGCCCTACAAATATCACTGGTTATAGCTCACTGGACACATTTGCTCTGTTTCAAAACCTAGTGAGCCAATTTATAATGCAGCATAGCAATTAAGCACTGCATGATGGATGAAGTGAGATAAATATTGATTATAAATAATGAAATAAAATTCACTCAATCCCGAAAACTATTCTCAATCTGATTAAAAATGGACTATTTATTTTTATGCTATGTATTTGTATGCTTATTAGGGCATTGCACAGATTCCAGAAAGGTGCACTGCTTTTTGCCTGCCAGCCAGACTGTTAGCTTAGCAAAATGCTAACAACAAACTCTATTGGAATCAACTGTGATTCGGGTCTCCCGCTCGGAATGCCATGTGTGTGCCACACAGAGTTGCTGCCTATGTAGAGGGTTCCAAATCAGTCACATATGAGGTTACATTACTGTTACGATACTGCCTTAGGAGGCAGCAGCCTATGTAGGCAGCGAGGCATCTCATTAGGTTTTGGAACAGACCGAATATCTA
Organism: Myxocyprinus asiaticus; assembly: GCF_019703515.2. Lineage (NCBI taxonomy): Eukaryota > Metazoa > Chordata > Actinopteri > Cypriniformes > Catostomidae > Myxocyprinus > Myxocyprinus asiaticus. Next base: position 11,269,515 of record NC_059389.1, read on the forward strand.
TAATGGCTAATTCCTTTCAGTGGTAACAATGCTCTGTAACACTGCTCAATAGGACATCTATTTTGAAATGGTGGATGTGGTCCAAAAAAGTCTGTATCTCCATGGATGCGAGTCATCAACTCAGCAAAAAAGACAGACTATGTAAACACTCTCCTTCAAAGCCAATCACGACCATGACTTTTGGGAGAAAAGACTTCTAAATGGAGTTAGAGCTGCAAGCGTTTCTATGGGGAGTTCAGAAAAACACACTAAGATTTTTTATAGCCACCATAAAAATTCAACCTAGGGAGACATCAAATCAACCACAGCTGAGACCAAATGAATTAAACAAGTAGAAATACATCAAACAGACAAGCAAAGGTGTACCGAATGCACACACCAAAATATACAATGCAAGCCCAAACACAAGGACTTTCTTTTTAATTATTACAATACTTTCTCCTATCCCAGCTTAATATGCAGAGTCAACTATAAATAAGCCATTCGTAGGTTGATTTCCTTGAAAAGTGAACACACTGTGGCTCTGTTGCTTTGCTGTTTGTTTGAGCATCAAGATATATCAGCATAATAAACTTTGGTTGCGGAACGGTTGTGCTATGGACATGAATATTACCTCAAATCATACAGCTTATTGAGGTGAGGTGTGCTTTTTGACTTGAGCCAATGAGTAACAACCTTGCAACCACCCAGAACACACTAGCAATGGCATGGTTTGGCATGGACATGCACCACACACATGAAAATGTAATAATCTATTTGCTAATACACAAATCCAGTTAACACTAAGAAGGAAAATATGTTATTCTCTCCCGATTAAGGAACAAACGCCTTGAAATAATCAGTCAATTCCCTAAGGAAGCTTTGAAAACTTGCTGTCTTACAACAGCCTTCACTTTAGATTGCTACAGAGCAGTTTACAGTTCAAAGCACACCAAAACGATGAGCTAAAAGAAACCGCAAGTTTTTCCTTCAGAGAAATAACTGTTCAATCTCCGTTGTGTCAAAAACTTGTGCTTAAACTCAACTTAGTCACAGAGAGCACAAGATAGCAAGTCTGGTTCCAAACGCAAGGCCTGGATTTTTGGTTAGAGCAACAACACTGATCTCGAATCTGAATTCTCTTTGTTACAAGGAACTAAAGTCACTGGATGCGCAAGAATACTGATTTGGCTTCAGCACTTCAACACTAATAATTGAAGTGGGCTCTTTTTCCCCTGACGGATTTCTCTGTTATACAGTGTATGATTGACAGGTGCATGACACACACTTGCACTTCAGTAGCTACAGATGGAGGGGGGAAAAAAGCTTCCCTGTTCCTGCTGAGCTTATTGGAGGAGAACCGGGTTTGCGGTTCCTGCCCTGTCCTGCTTTTCATGTCAGACTCAGTGCTTTGGGAATTCAGAAAGACACGTCAATCCACAAAAAAGGTATTCAACTTTACCAAAAAGAAGGTGTGTTCAGGAGGACCTTACTATTCGCAGATGAAAAGACAAGGATCTGTTCCAAAAACCTAGCGAGGAAAATATTTTAGGGCCTCTTCGACTCCCTGCCGGAACGAAGGCCGTTTCAAAATGTAAGCAACTTAATTATGCTGCCCTTAAGATACATCATTTTGCTCTAATTTTTATGCAGCATTGCATATCTTTCAAAGAGAAAGAATAAAATGAAAAAGAATAAAATGTATTGATGAAAAAATTATATTGTTCGATTGTGGATTAAGATGTTCGATGAAAAGAGAGAAATACGTAAATTTCGTAAATATTCATCTGTAAAATTAATTAAATTTTACGTATGAAAATACGTAAAATTTTAGAATATGAAATATTTATATTTAATATATTAATACATCAAATATGAAAATACGTAAAATTCATTCAATACCAAAAATTATTAATATAGGCTAGTTAAATATAATTAAGAATAGACTATTTGGGGGCCTGGGTAGCTCAGCGAGTAATGGTCCGGTTGCTGGTGGGGGTAGAGTCACATGGGGTATTGATGGGCTCAGACATGGAGGCAACTGAGATATGTCCTCCGCCACCCAGATTGAGGAGAGCCTCTATGCCACCACGAGGACTTAGAGTGCATTGGGAACTGGGCATTCCAAATTGGGGAAAAAAAAAAAAAAAAAAAAACTTAACTTAAGGTATTAACTTAAAGGTGCTGTAAGCGCTTTCAGTCGTTCTACTTCTACGAGACTGAGCTGTTAGATTAGCCCCGCCCCCTCTTTCCAAAACCCAGAACTCCAAATATACCAAAATGAGCTTTATTGAGAGCAGAAACAGTTGTTAAAAACAACAGCTGAACAATAGCGCCCTCAACTGAAAACTGTTATGAACAACATGGCATAAAAATGCATTATGACTCAATAATTTGCTGCAGCTACAATACTATGAAAACACGAGAAATGATTGACAGGTGAAAAGCGTCAGTGTCCGCAGGCCACAGACACATTTTTGCTTGCTTGAATAAGGGAAGATCAAAATCTCAAACGGTTGGTCAAGATTACGATCAAAGAAAATATTTTAAATCAGCAGTAAAATCTGACAGCACTGGTATAATAATGTTTTTTTTTTTTTTTTTGTCTCAGATTACATCAAAAAAACCAAAAAAAAAAAAAAAAACATTTTCCGGCTTGTCTAACTATTGCACATGCGCATTCTTGAGCAGATTGACAGGCAATGTCTGTCTCTAAAAGGTTACTGGCTCTTTTACCTGTAAGGCGGGACTTCCTTTTCTACATCCATTGACCATTGGGTGTTCCAATTTCTCCCATTCATTTTAATAGTAGTGGCCCATCTCTGCTAAATAGTCTCTGGCCAAACTCAATTTGGGACAAGTCTATATGTATAGCATTCCAATTCAGCCACTTCAGGTTTCATCTCTGTAGGACAATGCCTTAAGGGCCATTGAATGAAATCTTACACTTAAAAAAGCAAGATGCAGCCCAACGAACAAAGGTGTTGAGACAAGTTTTAAAAAAATAACATTTTGAAATTGCAACGGAAACTGAGCAAAGATGTCCGTGTTTACAAAAAATAAAAAAATAAAATGACAATTGAAAAGCAGCGCAGATGGACGCAAAAATATGAATGGTGTGAAAGGCACCTTAGAAGGCAGCTCACTAGGGTTTTTTTTTTGGAACAGACCCCAAGTGTAACTGGAATTTGCAGTTCAGGATCTGAAAAATATTTCAAAAGGCTTTTAAAAGTGGAGATCTCTTATGAGGATATTTCTCATATTACCCACATCAAAGGGTTTAGCTACATACTGTAATGTTTAGAACCACAACACACTGTGGCCATTCAATGAAGAGTGCTTAGTTTAAGGCCTTCCACCCTAAGCATGTCCTTTGAATAATACATCAAAGCAGATGGTGTGCAGAATCATCAAGGTAAGATCTTAAATAATTCAGTGCAGGCAAACACCGCCTTTTTTTTTTGTTTACTGTTAGTTTTGCCAAGCAGGGATTTGCAATGATAGCAATGTGTAACAATGCAGCAACGAGACGTTTGCTGACCAGGGGCGAGACGTGCAGGAAATAACTTTAATATTCTTTCATTTTTTGAGGACAGATGTTCCTCTGCGTTTTTTTCTCTGGCTTATGTTAGGCCTCTCAACATCATATTAGACTGACTCACCAAAAATGCTTGGAAATGCAGGAGAAAGCATCTACACTACCAATCCAAGGGATAATTTGCTGAAAAAACACAGAATGTCAATCAAACTGCACACTTTGAAATTAAAATGAACAGCAAACTTTACTAATTATGTTCCAGTATTTTCCCAAGTGATGTTTTTCTTGCCATGTCAAGCATGGCTTTTACTTTTGTGCCTATGTAAGGATTTCAACTTCTTAGGTAATTGAAGTATTGAACTTCAGTGCAAAACTTGTCCTGAACTATTTGTGCATTGGACATTATGTCTCAAATCGTGCATGAGAGGTGCACTTTTATTTTATTAACAATCAGACTCATAATTTTCTGATAGTGGACAATAAAATTTAAAACAATCCAGAAAATATCCCATATGATTGCATTAAGGAGGGACCCAAGCCATATCTAGGGACTTAGGCCAGTAAGCAACCACCTAGCAACTGATCAGAATGCTTAGCAACCACATAGCATCACTCTAAAAACACTCTAAGCCAAGCAAATTTTCTTCAAATTCTTTAAACTCTAGTTTTATTATTAAGGTTTTTTAAAGGGATGGTTCACCCAAAATTTTAAATTCTCTCATCATTTACTCACCCTCATGCCGTCCCAGATGATTATGACTTACTTTCTTCTGCAGGACACAAATGAAGATTTTTAGAAGAATATCTCAGCTCTGTAGGTCCATAAAATGCAAGTGAATGGGTGCCAAAATGTTGATGCTCCAAAAAGCACTTAAAGGCAGCATAAAAGTAATTCATACGACTCCAGTGTTTAAATCCATATCTTCAGAAGTGATATGACAGGTGTTGGTGAGAAACAAATCAATATTTAAGCCAATTTTGTTAGAAATTCTTCTCCCTGCCCAGTAGGTGGCATATGCATGAAGAATGTGAATCACCAAAAACACAAGAAGAATGTAAAAGTGAGAGTTAAAGTGGATATTGTCTGAGTTGAAATGTCTCCAGAAAGTAAGATCTTTGTCCTCTTGTGCACTTGCAAACTGTAGTCTGGCTTTTTTATGGCGGTTTTGGAGCTGTGGCTTCTTCCTTGCTGAGCAGCCTTTCAGGTTATGTCGATATAGGACGTGTTGGTGTACATACTTGCGTACTATTGTTTGTACAGATGAACGTGGTACCTTCAGGCATTCGCAAATTGCTCCCAAGTATGAACCAGACTTGTGGCGGTCCACAATTTTATTTTTAAGGTCTTTTGGCTGATTTCTTTTTATTTTCCCACGATGTCAAGCAAAGAGGCACTGAGTTTGAAGGTAGGCCTTAAAATACATCCACAGGTACACCTCCAGTTCAGTACACCTCCTATCAGAAGCTAGTTGGAAAATTTACCCGTGTCATGTACAAAGTAGATGTCCTAAGTGACTTGCCAAAACTATAGTTTGCTAATATTAAATATGTGGAGTGGTTAAAAAATTTGTTTCAATGACTTAATGACTTTAAAGTGTATGTAAACTTCTGACTTAAAATGTAAGTGGACTTAAGAGGACCCAGTTTCTTTTTTGGTCCTCTTCACATTATTGTGGTCTCATACCCCTTGTTATTCACACCACAGCTCCTTAAGAACTCAGACCACATTGCAGCTAGGGCTGTCACGATTATAAGATTTGGCTGACAATAATTTTTCATAAATAATTGCGATTATTATGATAAGCAACTGTCATACAAATTGTCATATGATGTATGTATGCTTATTACAGATAGGCCTACACCTTAAGTAGTAATTTATTTATATTTAACTTGAAATCATACAATAAAATGGGGCTATATGATTACTTTTAAGGCTTTAAATTATTGCACAGGGATAGAATTACATAAAGTAATTTTACTTTTTTATATGTTATATCATTTATGAATTCCACACAACACCGGCAATTATATATGTATACTGTTTTTCTGTCCTAAATTCTTCACTCTTTCATGTTATGTTAAGGCTCTCCAATAAAACCTACAAGCCCTTATTTTGCATGAAGGAAAACATTTGAAATTCTATGTGCATTTGAAAATATGTTTCATTATCTATCATATCGAGAGTAATGGAGCAAGCAGGTGTCTCCTCCTGCGTGTCATTTACATTGTATGAGGCAAGAACATTTGCCATTGCGCAAATAAAATTAAAGTGAAACTATAAAAATCCTAGATTGCATTTTCATGGGAGTTTGGCACAAAGCTCCATAGACGGTACGCTCATCAGAGCATTTTAAAGCAGTTCATCTTAAAGCGCTGTTCTGCTCTGAATGCGGCTGGTCTTTTCATTTTAGGTGCTCAAATAATACAACAAGAATGTAATACGAGACAAAAAAACATGTCATGGTAATCATGGTATATCTATATTCGCTTAAAATTCCCCTATGTGGACATTAAATTGTGACTGGTATACGAAGTATGTAACGTCACATCGCACAAATCAATCGAACCACAAAAGGTTTTAGGGGGGTCTGAGACCACTTGGGTTGTTCACATATATACACACACGTTATACTGCTCTGAGAGCGCTTGGAGTGCACAAACAAACTAGGTGTGAAAAGTCATAAATGATGAGAGAATTTTCATTTTTGGGTGAACAATTTAACATCGAAAGTTAACATCGTCATCCCAGCCAAAATCTGCTTTTTGTGCTGTACAAAAAGGCACTGAACTGTATGAAATATGCATTAATAACTGTAAATTATGTACAGAAAACCAAAATACGACCTTACTATTGGCCATCGATTTGGCCCACTAGCCTTGCGGTGCATGACTTACTCTTCTGCCGCAAGCAGCACATGGCTGAGTTTTGTCAGGGGGAAAGAGAGAAAGAGCGTGAGAGCGACAGAGAGAATGAGTAAAAACCTAAGAGACTGAGAGGTAGTTACTGAGGAAAAGAACAGAGAGGGGGTGAGAAACATGGAGAGAGAGTGAAAGAGAGATAGGAAGAGGAAACTGTAATGAAGTGTCATAATTTAACAGTCGTACTACAGATGGCAAGTCGGCTCCTTGCTGCGTTTCATTGTTCTATGTCAAGGAGCTGGTGGAGAGCAACTGTCAGCCCTTTGAAAACAGCCGTGGAGAGCGATGCATCCCCTCAACCTGTCATTGCACCCACCATTATGTATCCTTCCCATTCTATGTTTTTTTTTTTCTGCTCATTGTGGCAGAAAATATAATTGGATGTGAAAAGCACGGTCAACATTCGGTCACAGACAGCCTCTGCCTTTCTAAATCAAAATTGTCTGAATGTGAAAAGTTTCTGCATTTCCCTTTTCTAATTTTTTCTCTATCACTAAATATTAATTCTCTAAATGTTGTTACACATTTTTCACAAAAGGTCTGTTCCTTCCTCCCACAACCGAAGGCTCAAAGGACAATTGTCAAGATACAAGTTACAATATACAAGATACAACTCATAACATTTTTAAAAGATTAGGACAATGAAATAAATAAATAATAATATATTTGATGTATGTATACTATATATCTCTATATATATCTACATATCTCTCTCTCTCTCTCTCTCTCTCTCTATATAGGCGAAATCACAAAATTGATCTTAATGTTCATGTCTGGTCTTATTGTGAATGATTCATCGGTGCAGGCTATTAAAATTTTTTAATTCTTTATCAAAATGTGATAATATGCAAACCTCTGAAATTAATTTTCATGATCTAATAAATTCCCAATGGATAAAACCAAGTCCAACCGTACATTTTATTCCTTTGAATAACCTGTTTCACTCAAAAATATGACACAATATGGAAGTAAAATTGGTTGTGTATGGTATTTCATGGTGACTGTAAGGAAAGCATATTTTAAACAATCTCTATTCTTTTGTGTGTGTGTCTTTTCTTCTTTATTTTTCATAATCTACTTTTTAGAGGTTGACCAATAGTGTGTTTTGCCAATACAAAAACTAAGGTGGTGGGAAAGGCAGATAACTGATTAATCGGCCAACAGTTTTTAAAATCAATTTAATGAATTATAAATGTACAGAATTATTGCCTTCAAAATAGCACCAATTCTCCTAGGTACACCTGGACACAGTTTTTCTTGGTTGTTGGCAGATAGGATGTTCCAAGCTTCTAGGAGAATTCACAACAGTTCTTCTATCCATTTAGGCTGTCTCAACTGCTTCGGTCTGTTCATGTACTCCCAGACTGACTCTATGTTCAGTGGGGTGCTCTGTGGGGGCCATGACATCTGTTGCAGAGCTCCCTGTTCTTCTATTCTATTCGCAAAAGGAATGTTCGGGAGTTTAAAATGTATATTTCCTATTGACACACTAAAGCTGATGATATATATAACTATCTTCAACAGTCAGTCAACAGTCTTAAGACTTTTGCACAGTACTTTATGTATATATATATAGCTGTCAGTTTGTCCAGATACTCAGGTGACAGTTCACCCCACACTTTTAGCACTTGCCATAGATTTGGCTGTCTTGTCGGGCACTTCTCACGCACCTTACAGTCTAGCTGATCCCACAAAAGCTCAATGGGGTTAAGATCCATAACACTCTTTTCCAATTATCTGTTGTCCAATGTCTGTGTTTCTTTGCCCACTCTAATCTTTTCTTTTTGTTTTTCTGTTACAATAGTGGCTTTTTCTTTGCAATTCTTCCCATAAGGCCTGCACCCCTGAGTCTTCTCTTTACTGTTGTACATGAAACTGGTGTCGAGTGGGTAGAATTCAATGAAGCTGTCAGCTGAGGACATGTGAGGCATCTATTTCTCAAACTAGAGACTCTGACGTACTTATCCTCTTGTTTAGTTGTACATCTGCCCTTCCACATCTCTTTCTGTACTTATTAGAGCCAGTTGTCCTTTGTCTTTGAAGACTGTAGTGTACACTATCGGCACTGATTAATTCACAAAACTGATATATCGGTCTACTACTACTACTTATGTGTGTCAAGGTTTCTTGCTCCAAAATCAGATGAAATTTAGCCGCATTTAGGACCTTCAATATTTTTTTGTATTGTGAGCCAATTTTACCCCCCAACTCTCATTATTGTAACACGTCCAGACATTTTACTTTTACCACTGTTTTCAGTTCATGTTTTTACAGTGTTACAATAAAAAAGATGCTGCTGTAAAATTATTTTCTTAATTAAAATCAATGAAAATAAAAGGCAGTACCAAGGGATAACTACAATGGTGTATAAATACTTCAAAACAATCATAATGACCACCTTTTTTGCATTGCGGTAATGAGAACTGGGGACTAAAAATGTGTGTAACGGTTATGCAAATAATGTCTCAATGTAAAAAAAAAAAAATCTTATACGTTGACATTACCATTAACCAAGATTAATAAATGCTGTGAAAGTATTGTACATTGGTATTTATATAAACTACTGTGAGTTTCTGTACCTTAAGACTTCTATATGTAAATTACCCCCGATATGAATAGCTAATACCAGCGTAATTCGCTTTTTTGTTCAATATTCAATAGGCACTGATATTTAAATGTTGGTAGTGAAAGTTAATGTACTTGTGGCTGTGACATCAATACTGTGACGATTCCTCTATGACCCATTTTTACAGCTTAGCTGCCATAAATGGTCTGCATGGACTGGGAAGGAGGCTTTGCGTTGTGAATGTTAGAGTATGTCTAAAAAAGTATATCAAACTCTCATTTTTAAAAGAGCAAGAAAATCCTATTTTCCATCATATATCCCCATTAAAGTGAGCCTTCACAGCTACACACTGAAAAAATACACAAAAAGTCACAGAAAATGGTGTAATAGAAGAAACAGTTCTCCCTGGAGCAGTCCAAACTCCTTCAAGACTAGAGTAAAAAGTTCTGAGGAAAGCTTCAGTATTGGCCATGTTGTGACAGATAATGAAGTGGGCAGTAAACCCAGCTGATACGCATCAGTCCTGATGGTTTCTGAGCCTCTGTATTGAGTGTGTGAGACGGCCCAGCATGACTGTGCATATAATGGCCCAGAAGCTTCACATTTCCTCTGATTTGTGAAAGCATTCAAGTGACAAATGTCTCCCTGCGATCAGACAAGCATGGAGAGCCGACATCCACAGATGGTGCCTACAGTTACTGTCCAAAGTAAATTGTCAAAATCTACTTGTGTGTCTGTGTGTGCGTACCTGGATGCCTAGTTGGTATGCATTTGTGGTTTGTTACACTGGACAGGCCCCATTCATCTCTAACCATTATAGTTAGTGGGTTTAAAGAGCATCAGCTTAAAGAGCGACTCTGGCCAAAAAACAGCTAAATAAAACAACAAAAGGCCACATATCCTTAACGCAAGACTATGAATAATGGAGTTAGCAGGTGCACTTACATTTGTGGGCGATGGAATAAATGCACCATTACGTAAGTCCATCCGCTAGAATAGGGTTCAACATTAAAGGAATAGTTCACCAAAAATGATAATTCTGATTTCAGTTTGTCCCTACAATACAAGAATATGGTGACCAAACCTTTGAAGCTCCAAAAAGCACATAAAGGCAGCATAAGGCCTTGTGTCCACCTGAGGCCAGCATATTTTGTCAGTTGTTGGCAATGGGAGCGCCTCGTATTTAAAAAAGCCAGCAGCGAGACGAGGCGCTGAGCATCTATTCCGTGCTGCACGCTTGCAGTTTTTTTTCTGGTTGCCGAGAGTTAAAACATTTTAAACTTTGGGTAAAACGTAGCACTCATCACTGTCACTTTTTACCCAGCCGTCCAATCACAGTGGAGGAATACCACACCGACCAACCATCACATCCTACTTGTACAACGACTGAACAACAATGGAGGAGAAGTTTGCTGGTCTCAGAATATTCATGTCTGTACCAGAAGACAATCCCGGACTACCACAATATTAATATGAAATATAATGCTTCAGCCTTCCCTTCATCCAGAGCAAGGGGCAGAGCAAATACTCTACCTTGTGCCGACATTTTTACATTCAGCACTTGTTGATAACACAAACTATCTGTGAAATTAGGTACTTACAACACATTACTTCCTCGGATATTCCGTATCATAGCAACCAAAGCATCTCAGCTGAAAAAAACACTATGCCTCTAAAGCACTCTCAAGCGCTCCCAGCTGGCCGTTTTTAGAAGAGTGCCTGGCATTTTCAGCTGCCAAAAAAAAAACCCTTTGGTGGACACACGGCCTTAAGGTATTCCATATGACTCCAGTGGTTTAATCCATGTCTTCTTAAGCGAACCAATCAATTTTAGGTAAGAACAGACCAAAATGTAACTTTTTTCACTATAAATCCTGACATCAGCAGTCTCCTTGGCAGTCATTATTTCAAGCTTGATTACACTTCCTAGCGCTCTGCGCATGCATCACACACTAAGAAGTGTAATAAAATTTGAAATTATGATCGTGCCTAGTGACTCGATGGCAAAATTCATAGTTAAAAAAATTAAAAATAAATTGAATTTCATTTTGGTTATTTTAACAATTTATTTTTTTTTTTTTTACGTTTAATGGTTGAATTCCTGGTGAAGAACTACACTACCCATGATTCATCAGAGAAAGATCCACCAATCAGAGAATCGTGACAAACCAACCACAGCAGAAGTGCCCAGCAGTGACCGCCCACTTCCATGATACACTGTAAATGATGTAATTAATTCTAAACTTAAAATCTATTGTATCCATACTTATAATCATCAACTTTAATTCAATAGTTTTATATTTTCATTTTTAATTCGATTACATCATTCACAATGTTTCATGGGGTAGTAGTTCATTCCCTCATTAAAGATGTTAAGTACACAGTCTTGCACATATGTCTTTTTGTCTGATTTTTTTCATTTTTACCTTGCCATTGGTTGATTTGGTTCATGGCTTCAAATGCTTGTATGAGGACTTTTAAGATATCTCTATGAAAAATAAAAAGGGGAGGAACAAGTGGCCTGGGTAGCTCAGCGAGTAAAGATGCTGACTACCACACCTGGAGTCACAAGTTGGAATCCAGGGCATGCTGAGTGACTCCAGCCAGGTGTCCTAAGCAACCAAATTGGCCCGGTTGCTAGTGAGGGTAGAGTCACGTGGGGTAACCTCTTCGTGGTCGCTATAATGTGGTTCTCGCTCTCAGTGGGGCGTGTGATAAGTTGTGCGTGGATGCCGTGGAGAATAGCATGAAGCCTCCACACGCGCTATGTCTCCGCGGTAACGCGCTCAACAAGCCACGTGATAAGATGCGCGGATTGACAGTCTCAGATGTGGAGGCAACTGAGATTCGTCCTCCGCCACCCGGATTGAGGCGAGTCACTACGCCACCACGAAGACTTAGAGCGCACTGGGAATTGGGCATTCCATAATTGGGGAGAAAAAAAAAAAAAAGGGGGAGGAACACTTCCGGATCCAAGATGGCTGAAAAACTGGGCAGGCACTGTTGCACTCTTGCAAAAATGATTGTTTTTAAACAGGTTTTCCCCTGTTAAACAAGGTGGATTCATTATTTTTAACATTAAAAAATATTGCACACAACTTTAAAACAGAAAAATTTAAATTTAAATGTGAATCAAAATTAAATTTTCCATTGCTTTTCTTTACCTTTGCAGTCCAAAACAACCAATTTCTCATGCACCAAAGCATCAGATAATTCTTAGGTCATCCATCTATGCCGGACTCCCTTTAATTAAACGCATCACTTATGATAAAAAAAAAAACTATTTGTAAACTGAAAACGCAATCGAGAGAAACTACAAGCTTCTCTTCACACTTGCACCTATCCATCATGCTGCTCGGTGTCTTTGATCAGCACATATGTTGATCTGTGTCTTTGGCTTTAGAGACCTAATGAAAACGGCGAGGCAGAACCACAAGTGGACACTGCACCGTGAGCCTTGTCTGCCTGATGCTCCATCCATCATGCTTTTACAGCACATCAGATTGAGCCCCTCATGCGCACTGAACCTGTCAGGATGATGGAACTGCCAGTGCGGCTCTGAGCAAAAAGGACAGAAGCGCACAAACTCAATAAAACATCATTTTTACCTGTTATTAACTTGATTTATTCTTTTCAACCTAATAGCGAGATTTAATTTCGGCTGCTCTGACGGGCAAGTGCTACTTACCTTGAGTTGTAATTGAACAGGGTGGTTTTGAAAGACTGCATGGTTTGTGCTTGGGTGAAGATATAGTTTACTGTAAGTAAGAAGTTGGACATTTCTTTCACAGCAGCAGAATATGGTTGTTAGTGCCATTTGGAGTGCTAAATACAGTTCTGTTCATAGACCGTTTAGTTATGAAAGAGAGTGACAACTGCATTCTACAAATAATTCTAAAAAGGAATTATTCTTTAAAGGAATAGTTCACACAAAAATTTAAATTATGTCATCATTTACTCACCCCATGTTGTTCCAAACCCTTATGACTGACTGACTTCAGTAGAACACAAGGGAGATCTTTGGCAGTATGTTTGTTTCAGTCACCATTCAGTTTCATTGCATCTTTTTTTCCATACAATGCAAGTGAATGGTGACTGAGACCAACATACTACCTAACACCTCCTTTTTGTGTTCCACAGAGAAAAGTAGCAAAAAAGTCATATGGGTTTGGAACAACATAAAGGAGATTACAAGAGATCAAACGATATATTGGTATAGCTGATTATTCGATGCCGATAGCTGCTTTTGGAATCGGTTCTTGACAGAAATTAACAAAAATAGTTAGAACATTTAAAAAAAAAAAAAATGTATTTAAAAACTATCTGTCAATTAATCGGTTATCAGTCTTTTCCCATTACCTTGGTATCAGCAAAATCCAGTATCGGTCAACCTCTATTGAGTAAATGATGACAGTATTTTAATTTTTGGGTGAACTATTGCTTTAATTAATAAAGCTGTCAATCCCAAACAGTGAATGCGTGAATGTAACCAATCATATGCTAGAAGCAGTCTATAAAAGTTTTTTTTAACCAATTAGGCCTACTTAGTTTTTAGAAGAGAATACCTTCAGGTAGTACTGTAATTAGGCCGGTCAAAATGTCAGTTATTTTATGTTTTTGGTCCAGCTGAATCTAATAAACACCTACCAAGCGATCAAGAGCCGGTGAAAACTTCAGTTATGCACAAATTAGCACACAGACAGAATCTACACCATTGTGTTTCTCAGTTTTACATCAGTAAAAACCTGTTCGCTTGCTTGGAAAATAAAGTGCAATCATACTGACAGGGCTTGACAGTCTAACCCTGATTGAATTTTGCTACCACTCTCTTGAACTAGAACACACAAAGAACATAATTGTGAAACATCTACGTGCAGTACCCGTAATTTGCTCGAAATTACAACCCAGCCTTTCATTCTATTATAAGTGTCCTTAGAGTTGACATTTAGAGATGAGGTAACAGAGCGAGTTTGCAAAGAAAATCAGGTGCAAATATTGCATCAACAGAAGAAACGGTCTGAAAACCGCATGCTGTCTGCTGTAGCGTGCTCGCCTCGGGGTGGATAGATCCATTCCGTCTGTATTTTTCCACATGAATATTAGCATGTGGGCTAGTCTGTCTGGTTCCACTTCAAGTCCTCTGTGAGCATGCCTGACCTCAGATGGCAATACACTCTAAAGGGACTTATTCTGTATCTCTACATCATCACAGGGAAACATTAGGAAATAGAAAGGAAATAAACATATAAGCTATAATGACATATACTCCTACTTGGTTTTTTTGCAGGTTAACACACAGGGTTCAAAATTAGCTCTCACCAAGCACCAAATATGAGTAAAAAATTGGCTTTGGTAGGTAAAAAAGAAAATTCCTTATCAGTTGATCACTAACTTTATTAGGAACTGTAAAATAACACATGGTTTAAATCAATAAAAGAACAATAGCAAGTAAGTGGCCTGATCTTTTGCCACTTTTTTTTTTCTCCCTAATTTGGAATGGCCAATTTCCAATGTGCTTTTAAGTCCTCGTGGTCACGTAGTGATTCGCCTCAATCCGGGTGGCGGAGGACGAATCCCAGTTGCCTCCACGTCTGAGACCGCCAACCCACGCATCTTATCACGTGGCTTGTTGAGCGCGTTGCCACGGAGACATAGCGCGCGGAGGCTTCACGCTATCCACCGCGGCATCCACGCTCAACTCACCAAGCGCCCCACCAAGAACGAACCACATTATAGCGACCACGAGGAGGTTACCCCATGTGACTCTACACTCCCTAGCAACCGGGCCAATTTGGTTGCTTAGGAAGCCTGTCTGGAGTCACTCAGCACGCCATGGGATTCGAACTACCGAACTCCAGGGGTGCTAGCCAGCGTATTTTACCACTGAGCTACCCACCCCCATTCTTTTGCCACTTCTAACAACTTTCACCTCAGTGGAAAATGTACAATGAGAAGTTTAACTAGGACATTGTTTTCTCCACATTGTAGCAACACATATGCAGAATATTCCTCTAATTTAGCCCTAAAATTTAAATATGGGAATCAAAAATCCCAATGTGTCTGAACTGGCTACATAGAGGCAAAACCTACCTGGTCTCATAGGATCACATTACTATACATTTTTGCAAAATTATTTAGACGTGGCTCTTTGTCCATATTGCGGCAGTTTCCTAGTGAAATAAACACTAGAGGTGCTAAAACAAAAATTACTTTTATTTCCTTTCACACAAATCACGAGAAAAAGGGCAGATTATCAGTTCATAACTTGTATGCAACATACAACACTTTTTCACGCTGTTTCACACAATGCAATCTTATGACTTCAAAACACTTTTACTAAAGGGCATGACTTGTAAGATGTTACATTTTAATTTTTGCAATACATAATGCAGTTCTCCATTTAGAACCTTGTTTGGACACGATCCAATTGCGTAGTGGTTCATGCAAAGGACCAGGATACGAGACCTAAGGACCAAGCGAGTCAACACGGGAGGCGAAAGTCTCATGGTTGCTTAAGCCAGGGCTCGACAATAACGCTTGTCCGGGACAGTTTGATTTTTGAAGGGGCAATTAAAAGAAAATTTGACTTGCCTGACCGGACAAGCAGACTGATTAAAACGTCAATAATGAAAAAATTACTAGCTATATTTGTGATAGCCTAGGCCTGTGTCACTTATTACAAAATTCATATTCTTAT
The DNA here is from genome assembly GCF_019703515.2 of Myxocyprinus asiaticus. Classification (NCBI taxonomy): domain Eukaryota; kingdom Metazoa; phylum Chordata; class Actinopteri; order Cypriniformes; family Catostomidae; genus Myxocyprinus; species Myxocyprinus asiaticus. The sequence continues at coordinate 11,285,214 of NC_059389.1, forward strand.
TCTGCTGTTGTAAATAATCCAGAGCACGTAATTTTACAATTTGCTAGCGATCTAGTAATAGCTGCTCCCTGTTTGATTGACAGACGGTGTATGTGTGTGTGCTGAGCATGCGCATGTGTTCCGAAAATTCTCGTGCTAATGTGCACCTGAACGGTCAAATTTCAAAATTCCGCCAAAATGATATGCGGGCCGTTTAAATGAGACTGTGTTGCACACCGGTCTATTATTGTAGTAATGCAATGGCAGGTTTTCTCTATAACCTGACTGAAATTTCTCAAAAATATTGTTATCCTTCATTACCCACAACAGTTGCTTCGAACTGACTCTTAAATTTTTTAGATGAAAGATAATTTTGAGATTGGTCTATAATTATTAGCAACCGAATGGTCTAATGAGGAATAACCAACATAAAAAACATAATAAACAATTTGGTTAAAAAACATCTGACATTCACCTTATTCAACCCCGCCCCTTTTTCACACTGCCCTCTTCCGAATTTTGCCATCTAACTTCCTGTTTGAATTGAAGATACTAAAAAGTCGATCAAAATGGATTACGTGTGGGAGCACATAAAGTATTTTTCACCAAGAGTTGATGGTGCGAGTCTACAGCACCCCTTTGCTATGTGAAAATGCTAGTGAGGTGTTTTTTCTGACACTCTAAATGTTCGTTTTTTCCCGACACCCACGGAGGTAAATTGGACCTGGCAGATCACATTTGGCCAGCTATGACACTGCACTTTTTCATAATACAAGCATTTAATTGTTATATGTGTAATTCTCCTTCATTTTTAGGTTTCAACATGTTAAGAATTTGTGTTAAAATGTGTAGTTGATATTAAACTTCCAGCAGTGACAGCTTGTATTATTAAACATGCAAGTTCAACATTAAAGAGCCTTAAATGTGATTAAAATTGTTGTAAACGGAATATAAAATAAAACAACACTTTCACATGTGTATGTACGTGTATGTGTGTATTAATATAGTTGCACCCCTCCCCCCATTCCGGTTTAACGCTTAAAAAATCTGCTCACCTTAACTATAACGCGATGGGTGAATGACATGAGCAGATGGTCAGAGGTGTCATGAGATATTTTAAATGACTTTGTGTTATCTCTTAGACTTTTATGAGCACAGATGCACATCAGTAAGTCCACAGCTTGAAGGTGGGATCTTGTGCATTTATGATGAATTACTCCTGTTTTAAAATCTCATGCTCTGCTTCCAGTTGTTATGACATCTCATGAACACTTTAAAATACTCATGATAGCTTTTGACAACTCTATATCCTGTAAATCCACTTCGCTAGCTGATTACATTTTGACATCAACACCACAGATATCTATATAGAACCGCCAGAATGGAAGTTCAGAGACAAAATTTTCAAGATGGCTGCGTGCTACATTCTCTGGCGCATAAGGTGAATAGCTTGGTATTATTTAAAATTTCACAACTTAGTCCCGCTGTCCACATACTGTATGTTGACAAAATTGTAGGAAAACTATTTTGAGTGTTTATTAGGTGCTACTAGTTACAAAAATGTAAAAAAGGAAATAAAAAAAAAAAAATTGCACACAGCAGTGACGCTCAGGTCTCAGGAAGTTAAAGGTGCTATATATAAGATTGACAACAAGCATTTGAAATGGGTACTGCAGTCCAAATTCAAAATATTGGAGAGTTGTCTGCCCCGCCCCAGACTCAAAGCTCATGCGGGTTGCCAGAATGTTGACATGCAAATTAGCCAACTCAGCATCCGTTTTAAAGGATTTCTGGGCTTTAAGCTGTCTCCATCTTCCAAAGGCATCTCCAATATTATCCTTGTTTTACTACGCCTCTGGTCATGGTGCTTTTTAGACGGATGGCGAGGCTTTTTAGGTCGGGTGGAATCTGTTATCTCTGATCCAGTTGGTTTGCTGGCTTCCATGGCTGCAGCACGCAGTGTTGTTTGCCTGCAAACTTGTTCAAATCTGGCAACCCGGCGGTGTTGAAATACTATTGGTGAGTGGGCAGTGGGCGGGATCACACAGGCAAAAACATAAAACAGAAATTCCGGCCCAGAATGGAAACTTCAAAGTAGAATATACTGGCTGTAGCATTGATATCGGAGAAGCCAGTATTTAAACTTAGCATGTTTCCTAATTCTCTAATGACATATTATGGTCATTTTATGATTTAGTACAGTAAAAATATTACATATAGCGCCTTTAAAACCTCATGTGTTTGGGAGACATTTAACTCGCTCTTAGCGCCACTCAGTGGACATTTCACCTCAGAACTGCTGCAATTTGTGTAACGTAACCACGCAATATCATTTTGCAGAAATGACACCATGGTCCTGTTTTTTTCATGAAATCAGGCTTGACAAAAACTTATTTAAATAAAATAAATTTTATGTAAATTATAAATAATGCAAAATACTGTTACCTGGCCAGTAATCATTATTTACAGCTTGTAAATTGTAAAAAGTTACTAACGCATCATGATTAATCTGTAAAAAATGGATCTGAAAGAACACGCCATGCTGGACTTTGAAATCCAAAGTAGATCTGGCTTGTATGTCCATTCCTCTTGCTATTTGCTCAGCAACAATAAGCCTGATCCACACAATTCCCCTCCCTGCGAACAGGCTCAATGCACTTGTGTACCCAAGCTCACAAACTCATTTCTTATTACACGGCAGTCAGCGTGAATGCCATTTTCATTCAAAATCAACTGAAATAGCTTTTATACGTCCAGAGAAACAACAAACCCTAAATCAGAACAATGTACTTTAATACGCACAGCATGGATCCTGAAATTCTTCTATAGGTATGTGCTTTTCCAGCAGCAAAAAAACGAGAAAATGTATGTGATATAATAAACTATATCAGGATCCACATTGAGACAGCAGCCAAAAAGCCAGAGGGCAGACGTTAGTGGTTACGCAACTACCTGTGATACGCTGGTGGGCAGCAGCCACAGATGATCCCAAAGCAATTTATGGCAACATAATGCAGCCGTTTAGACAAAAGAGATTGTTTCTGGCAAAGCAGATGCATCAGAGCCTTCACGTCGAATAGACTGTTTATAAAGAGACAAGACAAGAGAGCTTTGTGTCTTTGTAGGGTCCCTGGACATAACGATCAAATAGCAAAGGGAACAAAGGGAGGACATTGATCACAATGTGGGCACAAAAGCCCTGTTTAACTTAAAGATGTTCAGTTATTAAAGGATCTTTAATTCTTAATGAAAGGCATTAAAATGGGCTACACACAAGTAATGAGAAATATAGATTAGCACACTGTGTGTAATAGAGGCAACCTGCATGGTTCTCTAGTAGTTTTGTAAGATTAATGGATTTGCGATTTTTAAATCTGTGAATTAACTTAAACCTGTGTATAATTTGGCACTGCAGACAGAAGCATCTCATTATTGGAGAGATTTTTCACTACTGAAATCTTCCTTTGTCTTCTGTGAGTCAGTGTGGCCCTCTGCAGATCACTACAGTTAATACAGCATACAAAAATATCAGACTAATGTGTATTCTTTGCTAAATTATGATATATTCAAATATTCTCCTTAAGAATCGTATGCATTTTATGTTAATAAATAATAGTATTTATGATTATTGTATTAGATTCTATTGTTTTCCGATCTATCCATTAACCAGGGGTTTTTAACATTAACAGACCCAAGTGTATGTGTGTGTGTGTGTATGTATATATATATATATATATATATATATACATACATACACACAGATACATATATATATTTTCCTACTTTTTCCTACAATTTATGATAGTTATTAATGTTCATTAATAAATTCAACAAACATTAATACATTCTTTAATGCTTGACATCTCATAATGTAGCACATTTAGAAATAAATAAAAACCCTGGATCCACACCAATAATGATCAATTAAAAAATAAAGAGATTATGGTTCTACAAAAGCAAATACATATTTAAGATACTCACATATACATACAGGTATCCTTATTATAAATGCATATAAATTGCCACAGAAACTTTCTAGGAATTCCACTGCAAAAGGTAAAAAATTGCCATCATGTCTGTGCTTTTATAGCAGCTTAAGTACATTATTACTATTATGCTCTTTATGAATGATTTAGAATGTACAAACAAACATCGTAATGATTTTAGAATGTTCTACAAATATTTCTCTAGTGTCATTCGTAAATATTTAAAGGGATAGTTCAACCAAAATGAAAATTCTATCATTTAATCTCCCTCATGCCAACTCAGATGTGTATGACTTTCTTTCTTCTGCAGAACACAAACAAAGATATTTAGAAGAATATTTCAGCACTGTTGATCCTCACAAGTGAATGGGTACCAACATTTTGAAGCTCCAAAAAGCAAATAAAGGCAGCGTAAAAGTAATCCACATGACTCCAGTGGTTAAATCCATGTGTTCAGAAGCAATTTGATAGGTGTGGGTGAGAAACAGATAAATATTTAAGTCATTTTGTCCTATAAATTCTCCTCCCTGCTCAGTAGGTGGCAATATGCATGAAGAATGTGAATTGCCAAAACACAAGAAGATGAATGTTAAAGTGAAAGTGGGGATTGATTGTAAAAAAAAAAAAAAAATCTGTTTTGATTGATCTGTTTCTAACCCACACTTATCATATCACTTCTGGAGATATGGATTTAACCACTGGAGTCATATGGATTACGTTTATGCTGCTTTTTTATGCTTTTTGGACCTTCAAAGTTCTGGTCACCATTCACTTGCATTGTGAGGACCTACAGAGCTGAGATATTCTTCTAAAAATCTTTATATTCAGTTTGTGTTCAGCAGAAGTAAGTAAGTCATAATCATCTGGGATGCCATGAGGGCAAGTAAATGATGAGAGGATTTTCATTTTTGGGTGATCTATCCCTTTAAGTACAAAATATAATGAAATCTTACCCTCAGGTGGTTCTTCTCGCAGGTAAGGTGGAAGGTCTTCATTCTTTGGGTCAGTAGGTGTTGAATTCTCTTCTATCACCTCAGTCTCACTGGGCCCCTTGAATAAAACATGATTATATATGCAATTAATAGCCAAATAAATATACAGGCTACAATCCACTCAATAAGTACAACAACAATCACTGAAAACTCAAAACAACTCTTCAAGCATTATGGCTGCAATAGTATTTAAAAGCATAATGCTTAATGCTTAATGCTAATGCAGTAAAGCATTTTGCACCATCATGGTGATGCAAAATAATACATAAGCCCCAAGCCAATGCCAGCTGCCCTGCTTCAGATTGTATTATACCCTATTATCAGTGCAAGATAAGAAAACATCCGTCCAAATGAATCGAATATTGTGTCTAGTATAAAAAAGGACTCATGCACAACAAAACTGCTGGTGAACTGAAATATTCAACAGTTTGTTCTCGTTCAGAATCAGGTAATAACAGGTTTGGCTTTAAAACGGCATCATCCAGACACGCAAACAACAACAAATCCTCCACTCACCTTCATAACTGAGGCTATTAACACAGCTTTGCTTTACACAGGGCGTCTCTGCACTTTAATACTGATAGAGAACACGGACAGTATTGTTAAATTGAAACAGCGCTTTATACGAAATAGTCAAATTCTGCGTTTGCTGTGTTTTTTTGTCTGGCAAATATTAGCGGAAGTGACGTCAGGATGTTTACGGAATTCCAAAGATGTTATGAAGCTGTTGGCCGACATGGGGCAGCAGTACGTTAATTACATACTGTACAATCTACATTTTTAGAGCCTTTTTATGAAGATTATTACAAAGCCAAATATGCTACACATTGATATTTCACATAATTTCATTTCAGAGACACAGAGTATTGAGTAACATATAACACCATAACCTAGACATGACATATTATGACATTATCATGATGTCTCAAATCAGCTACATATAGCAACATTTGTTTTAGGCTAGGTAGTCTTTAATTGTACCATGGTAACTACCAGGAACGTTACCAGGAAAATGCCATTAATCGTTATTGCCTCAATTATTACCATTTTAAACACTGCTACAAAGGGAGTTTACTGGTCTTAGCTGTTTAAGAATGGTTTAGTTGGTTGCCAAGCTGGTGTTTAGCTGGTTTAGATGGTTGGCCTGCTGGTTTCCCATCTTGACCAGCTGATAAGTGCCCAAAACACCTCTAAAATGATCAAAACAGACCTAACAAGGTGGGAGACCCGTTATAGGGATAGTTCACCCAAAAATGAAAATTCTCTCATCATTTACTCACCCTCGTGCCATCCCAGATGTGTATGACTTTCTTTCTTCTGCTGAACACGAACAAAGATTTTTAGAATATCTCAGCTCTGTAGGTCCATACAATGCAAGTGAATGGTGACCTGACTTTTGAAGTTCCAAAAATCCATATGACTCCATTGCTTTAATGTATGTTTTCTGAAGTGATGCAGTCTATTTGATTGAGAAACAGCTCAATCATTTATAATTTTTTACTATAAATCCCCACTTTTCACTTTCTAAGTGAAAAGTGAAAGTGGAGATTTATAGTAAAAAAGGACTTAAATATTGATCTGTTTCTCACCCACACCTACAGTATCATATTGGTTCTGAAGATATAGATTTAACCATTGGATTTGGTTATGGATTAATTTTATGCCTCCTTTATGTGATTTTTTGGAGCTTGAAAGGTCTGGTCACCATTCACTTGCATTGTATGGACCTACAGAGCTGAGATATTCTTTTAAAAATCTTTCTGTTCAGAAGAAAAAACAAAGTCATAAACATGTGGGATGACATGAGAGTTAGTAAATGATGAGGGAATTTTCAGTTTTGGGTGAAGTATCCCTTAAATCCAAAAACAAGAGCTCTCTTTTTTGGATTTGAGACATTGTTTAGACTCAGCACCTTTCAAACATCATTCTGGTGTACGTGTGTTTTTGATATACTGAAATATCCCTTTAACAACATTAAGATAGTTAAAATGTTTTTGTTATAATGTTATAATAAATTAATAATATTCTATGAACAATGTAAAAAGCTTTCTCTTGTTTTAATTTCTCATTTAATTTTTATGACAGCAGTGGCTGTCACACCACCAGAGTTTACAACAGTAAACCGTTACCACACTTTAACAACTATCATGGCATTTTGTCAGAAACTATGATTACCATAGTAAATTTGAGTAAAATTACACATTTTGACCATATATATCTATATATATATGCATTTTGTGAATCTGTGGGACTGTGGTGACGTAGGATTTCAGTGGCAGTAATGACAGCTTAGAAAAGGTGAGAGACCTTTAATGTCTCCAGTGGCAGTCCTGACAAACTATCTCTTACATGCTGCTGAATAATGAATAACCTCATCAAAAGAGGACTAGAGGTGAAACTGGGGTGGATTTTGGTTTTATTGGCCGGAAGTGAAATTGATTTGATTCTGCATCTAGGTCACAGTTCATGGGCTGTTAAATCAATAATCAGCACTGTGGAAAGGGAAAAAATAAAAATTTGTCTTAATATACTCACTACGATATTGTTTCAAACCTGCATGACTTTCTTTCTTTCATGCAGCAGAAAAGGAGATGTTAGCCAGAATGTTAAGAACTTACAGGCTCAGTCACCATTCACTTTCATTGGAAGGATAAAAGATACAATGAATGTGAATGGTGACTGAGGCTAACATGCTACCTAGCATCTCTTTTTGTATTCCATGGAAGAAAGTTACACAGTTTTGGTACAGTATGAGTTTTTATTTTTGTGTGAACTATACTTTTAAAGTATTTGTTTATAATTTATTCACAAGGTAATGTCACACATCACATGCCCTTTAAATGACATTTTGTTGTCAATATATGCAAAATAAATAAATAAATAAATAAATAAAAAGTATCCTATTTGTCTGCAGCCATGAACTGGGATACTGAGCTTAACCTGTTATATGGTGCATTTATAGACTGGCCTAGCTGAAAGGTCTTATCAGGACGGCTGCTTGAGAGACTGGAAAGGTAAGACTGGTGAGAATGGTTTGGCTCTTTAGAAGGCCCAGTGAATGTGTTATATGTTATACAGTAAGGCAATCTGTAAGAGTAAAGTGATAGGGGTACAGAGTTTAACCTGACTAATCATGCAAGAAGTTTAGTGACACTTGTGTAATTGAGTATATTGGCACTCACATTTAATCAGCTATGACTTCATAATTCATCTATCATTTAAAATAATAAATTATTCATTTAGAGACTTCAGAGCTCGTTTTGGTTTTTACTTCTTTTGTTCCACCAACTATGTAAAGTACAATACATAAAAGTTTTAGAACATAGACTTTTAAAAGAATAATTCACCCAGAAATGAACGTTTTGTCATTTTTGTACTCAATCTCATGCCGTTCCAAACCCGTATGCTGTTATTTTTTTCTGTGGAACACAAATGGAGTGTTTTTGAAGAATCTTTACACAGCTCATAGTGACCACGCCTGTCAAGCTCCAAAAAGGACAAAAAGACAATAAACGCACAATATATTTTCAAGTCTTCTGAAGCTGTATGATTGCTTTGTGTTAGAAACAGACAGAAAGTTTAGTCGCATCCTACTTTTATGGTGCTTTATGGTGTTGTAGGGAAAAGAGCTGCATGAAGATTCTACAAAAATTCTCTCTCTCTCTCTCTTTTTTTTTTTTTTTTCACAGGAGAAAAAAACCTGCATTTGGGTTTGGAACAACACAATAGTGAGGAAATAATTAAATATCCCAATGTCCAATTCTGGGTCTAGATAAAGTAGTGATTGCTAAGATCATTATTTCAAATCTAACTGACTTTAAACAAACAAAAACTGCTGTGCTTTAAATAACTACTCTGAATTATTATTTTTTTACCTCACTGTAATGAGGCACAATTAGCCTTTTTTTCAACTGGCTCAACTATCAGTTCTCAGAGGTATGTCTGGGTAATATTAGGTCTAGAACTATAACCGTGAAAATTCTAAACCTAGGATCAAAGAGTAAATGAGATTAAGACCTTCTAAAAATACCAGTCCATTCATTCTAAGGTAATACTCCAAGTTGTAAGTGAAGAGGATTAGGTCAGTTTGTTTGTGAGAAGAATGCCAGGAGTTTGCAGCATGGCACATTTGGCTCGTATATTGTGACCATTTTCAGATTGCAAATAATGTGAACTTTTCGATAATGGACAAAGTGGCTACTGGACTTGAGTATGGGTCAAACTCAAAGTGAAGAACAAGAGGAAGTGGATCTTGCCGAGATACAGCCTCTTTACACAGTGTTCATGAATGTATGCCCAAGTGGAGCCCTACATCTTCACGAATTCCGCAAGATCTTTGGAGTTCAGAGCACGTCAGAAGATGAGGCGTTGTACATGGAAACGTTATTCAAATCATTTGATACAAACAGGGTAAGCGCAAGTAAAATAAGGTCAAGTATACAGTGTCGAAAATCATTTTCTTAATACTTTCTTTAGACACTTTTTGTCTCATTTTCCAGTAAACATATCTAAACATCCTTCAAACAGGACACAAGAAGCAAAATAACATTTGATATTAAGTCTTGTTTTTATGCTTAAAACAAGAAAATATTTGCCAATAGCAAATAGTGTAATACCTGTTTTACCTCATTGGCAAATAGTGGGGTTTCTTTTCTTCTTCTTCTTTTAAGCATAAACCTTACTAAATTTGGTTAGATTTCTCTTAAAACAAGACTCAATATCTTATGTCTTTTTGCTTATTGTATTTTGTTTTAAGTATGTTTAGATATTTTTGCTGGAAAACAAGACAAAAATACTGAGTTAGAAATTTTTTTTTTTTTTTTTTGGTATAATGAAGGTCAGCCATTTTTAGATCTTTTTCTCATTTACTCAAGAGAATATTAAAAACTGATTGCGAAGAAGCAATTGATATGCATGAGCTGTGATTATGTGCAAATGTTATCAGCTCATCAGCTCCATCATTCGTGTCCATTTGCAGGATAATGTAATAGACTTTATGGAATTTGTAGCAGCCATCCACTTGGTTCTGAGAGGAAAACTGGAGGACAGATTGAAGTGGTCTTTTAAAGTCTATGACAGGGATGAAAATGGAAAGTTGGACAGACAAGAGGTCAAGCATATTATAAGGGTAAGATTCCTTTCTCACAATATTTAAACTCTCATGTGTTTTTTAATCTCTCACATGTCGTCTTGTCATTCTTGGTTCCAGATCATTTGCAAACTCAAGAAAAACGAAACAGACATGGCACCCAATGAAATTTGTGACAGAATATTTGAACTTGTGGATGAAAATAAAGATGGTAAGTGGCTCTTTATGTTGTTCTATGTGTCTAATTTATTATATAAAACGTTTCTATCAGTCAGAAGTTACAGTATGATAGTTGAATCAATGCATGTTTCTCATGATGACACCTTTTAATATAGAGGCATATATTAAATGCTTGAAATTAGTTTTGCAGAAAAATTGTAATTGTGCATACATGAACTTTATATATTTGATAGTTTTAGCTGTTTTAACAACAGACGTTGTGTATTTTGGCCTTTTTAAGCTCTCTCTCTTATATATATATATATATATATATATATATATATATATATATATATATATATAGTATCAAACAACACAAAGGAGAACATTAACTAACCAATCAAATAGCTGTTTATCAAACCAGCGACCTTTAACTTTTTAAAGTATCCATTATATAATTTCACAATACTGTGAGCAAGCAGCCTAAATATAAGTTGGCTTAGACTGTTGCTAAAATAAGCATCTGAGATAGGGACAGTGGGAGGAGAGGTCTGAAAGAATTAATTAAAGGCTGTCTTTCCTCCTCTTCCACAGGTCAAATATCCCTGTCAGAGTTTATAGAAGGTGCACAGAAAGATGCATGGATTCTGGACTTGCTTACATTGGACACCAATGCACGTGGTTGGTTCAGGAAAAAATGGGGGAAAAAAACATGAATTTTCAATCTAAGGTCTTGTTGCCCTTTTGCAATCTTCCAAATGCTGGGGTCTGCAAACTGGAGAGACCTGGTGTGGAGGTCAGAACATATTTGCCTTCTGTCACGAGGGAGCATGTGTCTCACTGCAGAGTGATCATGTTGAACATTGATGTTCAACCAGTCTGGATATGTTAAAGCAGATTTTTATTTAATTTTTTTTTATATTTATTTTTTTGAGCTGGCTTTAAGATGAGTTATTTTTATGACCGATGGATCTGATGGATAATTATTACTATTATGCCAAAACTGTATTAAGGATTTTGTCTGAGGAATAAACAAGTGGCATTATGTACTCAGTATGTGACATAATCAAAACTTATATTGAAATGTGTGTTCAAAGTGGGGCCTATAACTATTCAATCAGTTTCATTATTCATTTTTCATTTATTTCATTTTCAACAATTATGCAATAATCAAATGGTATTCCAGCCAACCCATTGGGTCTTGCAGTGACACATTAACATTTTGTCATCTACTGTATTATTTTTGGCTGCCTATGAATAATTTCTCCATATTGTTGCACAAATAATCTTAAGTGTATAAAATGAAATTTGAGAGAAACTATTTTTATTTTTTGTAAGAAGAGCAAAAAGCATACTCTTAAAGAAATATTTAGGATTCAATACATGTTAGGCTCAATCGACAGCATTTGTAGCATTTTTTAGCATGTTATTGTAATGTAATTAAAATTTATTTCGACTCGTCCCTCCTTTTCTTTTCTTTTTTTTTCTTTTCTTTTTTTTTTTTAGTTTCTCCTCTTTTCTCCCCAATTTGGAATGCCTAATTCCCAATGCACTCTAGGTCCTCGTGGTGGCGTAGTGACTCGCCTCAATCCGGGTGGCGGAGATTGAATCTCAGTTGCCTCCGCGTCTGAGACCGTCAATCCGCGCATCTTATCACGTGGCTTTAAAAAAAAGTAAAAATCTAGGTACTAGTGAGGTACTCACTATGGAAGTGAATGGTGCCAATTTTGGAGGGATTAAAGGCAGAAATGTGAAGAATTAATGTACATTTTTATAAAAGCACTTGCATTAATGCTGTAAAGTTATTTATATCATTGTTTTTGCAGGATTACTGGGTTTACAGCATAATATTGTCATGGCAACTAATTTGTGAAATTGGCTATAACTTTACACAGAAAAGGTTAGTAAGTGATTTTATCACACTAAAATCATGTTAACATGCATATTGTTTAAATCTTGTGGCTATACTTTTGAAACAGTGAGTATTTTAACGTTTACGGATTGGCCCCCATTCACTTCCATTGTAAGTGCATCACTGTAACCCAGATTTTTGCTTTTTTTAAAGAAAAGGAGGGACAAGTCAAAACAAATGTTTTGTGGTAATCAACATTATGACACAAATGCTGTTGATTGTGCTTAACTTGTATAGAAACCCAAAAATTCCTTTAAAGCTGCTGTTTGTATTTTTTTTTTATTTTATTATTATTTTTTTTTTTTATGTTAATAGACTTTCTGAGATCCCAGTTTAATGTGCATAGACAAGTAAGCCAAAAGCCTTACTAAGTAAGCCATTCGTAGGTGGATTTCCCGAAGAGTGTAAATACTGTGTTTCTATGGCTTTTTTAACAGTGCACTGTCTGTTTGAGGATTCAGACATAACAACATTTGCTCAACTACGTTTGTCGGGCCAATGGCAGAAAAGGTCATATTTTTTACATAAATCTATTATTTTTTTATCTCACAGACTTCACAAAAAATAGGCATATAATTTATTTGCCAATTTTTTTAAGGCCACATTCCTTTAAAACCACATGATGATATTAAAACTTTAATAGTGAATTTGGTAAAACTTTATTTTAGGGATCAGAAATTAGACAGTAATTCATGACTAATAATTACACTTGTAAGTGATTAGTTATGGACTTGTTTGGCATTATCAAGTATTTATCAAGCCTTTACTGGCTGATTTCTTATTCATGCTTTATAACCCCTTTACATTTGCTTTTGTCATAACAATACATTTATTAGCTAAAAACAAAACATATCAATAGCTAGTATGATGCAGAAGGCATCCTTTATAGGTTCTCAGTACTCTGTGTGAATGTGCGGCTTATAGATATAAAATACATGTAGAATATAGTAGCCTATTTCAACAAAGCAGGGAAGGCTAGGGTTAGGTTTAGGGTTAGGGGTTGGTGTAGGGACTCTAAATAAACACAATAAACATGCTGCTGTGATACTCCTATATTGTATGGTAGTATGTAATTAGGAGAGCAAATGGCATCTAACACTATTTGCAATTAGTGCAAAGAAGATGCGTTTTGTTGCTATTTACACTAAGCAACAAAAGTCTCTGCCTTCTATATTTATTTTATACTTATAAGATGCACATTCACACAGTGTAATGAGAACCTTACTATTGGTATCTTTTGTTTTTACTTAATAAGTTCATTGTTAGGAAAAAATAAATGTAAAGGGGCTATTAGGCAAGGGTAAGAAATCAGCGAACAAAGGCTTAATAAATGCTTTATAATTCTAAACAAGTCCGTAGCTAGTCCCTTACAAGTCCAATTATTAGTCATTAACTACTCTGTAATTTCTGATCCCTGAAATAATGTGTAACCGTGAATTTTAATATTAATGTATTTAAATTAATTGTAAAATATTCCAATTAATTTTAATTTAACAATTAATTAAGCTGTGCTTTCCATTTATTGCCAGCCAATTATTGCAAGACAACATATTCTGAACACACAGAGCTTGGATTATAAATACCGGTAACTGCTGGAGTGGCAGAAGGAAATAAGAGCCATAATCAAACAAATTCTGCAGGAAACAGCCTTGGGCCGAATAGAAGCCTGTACATAATTCATGTCTGTATGAGTCCACATATGCCGAGGTTGCAGGACATGTGACACATAAAGCTATGCTTTTATATGCAGGCTATCTTTTATGTACAGATATAACCCTTATTTTTCTATGATTTACTGACATGAATATGAAGACAGATTTACGCCAGTGTGGTGCCTCCCCGTATGCACACAGTGTTCACAGATGGTGCTTAGCAATAAACTATTCTTAACAGTGACATAATTCAAACCATGGTATTTTTTTCACGCTTAAGCCTAAGTGGAGCTCATCCCCTGGCTGAACTGCAATTAACCCCTGTAAATCATCCAGGTACGGCCTTTTAGGGACCTTGTGCGAGAATCAACACGTTGTATTCCTCATTTTAATTTTTCAAATGTAATTTTTTTTCTTTGTGTTTTTAATTGAATTTGTCTGAATTTTTCCCTAACATGTTATCTTTGTAATTAACAGTTAATACACTTAACATGCAGGGAGTAACCAGCGCTACGGATTAGCATCTTGCAGGATTACCTGATTGACAAGATTCAAGGGGCCATTAGACTGACTATGTATAAAAACAATTTGGTCAGGACACAGTTAAGCAGTCCAAGACAATAACAATAATTTTTATTACGTATTTGTTACTGTGTGAATTTGATTTTTTTTTTTTTTTTTTTTTTATGGTAATGGATTATTTGAATGTTACTAGCCTTACTGGTGACTATACTTACTGGAGGCACAGGCTCACAAATCCTGTAATGTGTTTCCTAAAGTGACCCTTTTTTACAGGGGCCAAAACAAATACAGAGCCCCTATGATTATATGTTTGTTTATAATTTTATATTTTTCTATTAAACTAGTATAATTAAACAGATATAATAGAATTAAACTAATAGAATATAACAAGTAAATCAAAAATCAAATTAAACCATTAGATTAGTTAATCTGCTAATTATTTTAGGTTACTTTAAGTAATGAGTTTAGGGTAACATTTTACAATATGGTTCTATTTGTTAACATTAGTTAATGCATTGGGTGTAACGGACTAACAAATAAAAAAATTGTTTAAAGCATTTATTAGTCTTGAAGAAGAGAATTCAACACCTACTGACCCAAACAATGAAGGCCTTCCACCTTACCTGCGAGAAAAACCACCTGAGGGTAAGATTTCATTATATTTTGTACTTTAAGGGATAGATCACCCAAAAATGAAAATCCTCTCATCATTTGCTCATTCTCATGCCATCCCAGGTGTGTGACTTTCTTTTTTCTGCAGAACACAAATGAAGATTTTTAGAAGAATATCTCAGCTCTGTTGGTCCTTACAATGCAAGTGAATGGTGACCAGAACTTTGAAGTTCCAATAAATCTCCATAAATATCCACTTTCTCTTTCACGTTTTGAAAGTAAAAGTGAAAGTGGAGATTTATGGTAAAAAAGGGACTTAAAGATTGATCTATTTCTCACCCACACTTATCATATCACTTCTAAAGATATAGATTTAACCACTGGATTCATATGGATTACTTTTATGGTGCTTTTATGTGATTTTTAGAGCTTCAAAGTTCTGGTCACCATTCTCTTGCATTTTAAGGACCAATAGAGCCGAGATATAAAAAAATAAAATAAAAAAATCTTTGTTTGTGTTCCGCAGAAGAAAGAGAGTCATACACATCTGGGATGGCATGAGGGTTAGTAAATGATGAGAGAATTTTCATTTTTTTGTGAATTCTCCCTTTAAATAATATTAACAAATACAACCTTTTTTTATAAACCATTACCAAGTTTGTTGTTCAATTCTTGCCTTGCATATTATTGGGTCTTCTCATTTGTGAGTTATATCTGAAAATAAAAATGCAAATTAAATGAAATACACGTTACTTGACTGACTGCTCTATTCAAAACTCTTCAGAATGCATTTATATAATCCTTTTTAATAGATATCAACATTTAACCTGTGACTGATTTATGTAGTTCTGCATATTTAAGCTGTGGGCTAAGAATCCTTAGCTAAAGATTTTACATAATGATCTAAAGATGAACTTATGCAGAAGAACCTCCCCCTCCTTACTGGTTTCTCACACCACACTGGGATCACAACATGGTCTTGCTGTGGTTTGACCTATTTACCAGTTTTCTCTTCAGTAATCTAAATGCATGAAACCAATGTAGAGACAACCAAATAAAATATATATAGTTGGTTGTATCTTTTTTCATATATCTGTTTTTCTTGAAGGATGAAATAAAATTTATTTTAAACAGCATTCTAAAGCAGTTCTTGGCAGTGTATTCAAAATTCATGTGACTTTCTGGCCCTCCATAACAAGCGCATTAAAATTCTCTCTGACATTGTTCTCCCACTTACCAAGAAGGTGCTAAACAGTGTGCAGAGACATGGAGATTTATATACACTGTTATGAGATTTAACACACTTTCAGACTACTGCAAACGAGCAACAGCCGAATTTAGTAATTAATAAATACTGCACATATACTGTATATGCTGTATACTGTCAACTATTTAAAAAAACAAATGTGAAACAGAACACATTATGCAAAATAAATGTTTAGAATGCTGCATTGTTGTCCAACGTGATCACAAAATTTTGCTATCGAATGTTTTATTACCCTGACATCGACCCCAAGATTCTGACAAGCCCCATCAGACATCTTTGCATCAAATCAAATGTGTTTACCTTCTACTGTAGTGCTAGCACATTGCACAAGCAGCCTCAAAGACATGGGTTTTGGTTCTGTGGAAACCAGTAAGTAATTGCATTCACCTTGTGTTAATGATGAGCATGAAATAAAAAATATAAAATATGCATTCCTGTTGACACTTTGTTTACAAAAAAAAAAAAAAAAATTGCTTTACAACTCTTTTTTGGCATCACTCTGTGGACATGGTGTGGTGGTGGTGTAGTGGGCTAAAGCACAGAACTGGAAAGCTAAAAGGTTGCTGGTTTGATCCCACAGCCACCACCATTGTGCATTTATTAGTCTTGAAGAAGAGAATTCAACGCCTACTGACCCAAACAATGAAGGCCTTCCACCTTACCTGCGAGAAAAACCACCTGAGGGTAAGATTTCATTATATTTTGTACTTTAAGGGATAGATCACCCAAAAATGAAAATCCTCTCATCATTTGCTCATTCTCATGCCATCCCAGGTGTGTGACTTTCTTTTTTCTGCAGAACACAAATGAAGATTTTTAGAAGAATATCTCAGCTCTGTTGGTCCTTACAATGCAAGTGAATGGTGACCAGAACTTTGAAGTTCCAATAAATCTCCATAAATATCCACTTTCTCTTTCACGTTTTGAAAGTAAAAGTGAAAGTGGAGATTTATGGTAAAAAAGGGACTTAAAGATTGATCTATTTCTCACCCACACTTATCATATCACTTCTAAAGATATAGATTTAACCACTGGATTCATATGGATTACTTTTATGGTGCTTTTATGTGATTTTTAGAGCTTCAAAGTTCTGGTCACCATTCTCTTGCATTTTATTTAATGATGAGCATGAAATAAAAAATATAAAATATGCATTCCTGTTGACACTTTGTTTACAAAAAAAAAAAAAAAAATTGCTTTACAACTCTTTTTTGGCATCACTCTGTGGACATGGTGTGGTGGTGGTGTAGTGGGCTAAAGCACAGAACTGGAAAGCTAAAAGGTTGCTGGTTTGATCCCACAGCCACCACCATTGTGCCCTTGAGTACATACGATATACTGCAGCAATGCTAAGAATAGCACGATAGTACGCTATTCTTATCATAGCGTATCTGCCCCAGTGTATATAAACTTTGACCCTTATGCTGCTCTCTCCCTTAGTTTAGTCTCAGCTTCAGACGGCACACTCACGTACCGCCCATAGTACGTGCTCTAACCGTCTGATTCACATTGCACACAAAAAAACACTTTCTCAAACCACTCAGCGCAAATCTTATTGGCTCGTTTGATGGAACTTCCGCAAGTAAAAGCACACAAGACTTTTCATCAGTCCGCCTAGAAACAGGGCTGTGTTCACAAGGTTCTGCGTTGATACAATGAGCGCTTTGAAGGATGAAATAATCACCAGATTTGTCTAAGTTTGCCAGGTTAGTGACATCACAGCTTTTAACGATATTCAGGGTTTAGCTTGAGGCACATAGCAAAGTAAAGTGGATAAGGTCTGGCTACTTGAGACTACCCTTACTCCAGCTTAGTCCAACTGGATATCTAGTACTGGCTGCTGGATTGTTTGCAATTTTCCACTGTAAAAAAAAGTTTTCTTCAACTGATAGAATTGCATGTGTTCCCAACTGACTGATACTTTACTTTAGAGCTGTCACATTGCCCTATCATACAGTCATCAAATCAGAGTTTCAACCTCCCTAGCAACAGTGACACTTTCTAAGCACACACACACACACACACACACACACACACAAACTTGTTTTTATATCATTGTGGGGACTCTCCATAGACTTCCGTGCATTTTATGGATTTTATACAGATCTAACAATAATTTCTATCCCCTAACCCTAACCCTTCCCCTAAACCTAACCCTCACAGAAACCTTTTTGCATTTTACATTTTCAAAAAAACATCGTTTAGTATGTTTAATAAGCCATTTCCCTCATGGGGACCGCTGGCTGGGCCCCACAAGGTAGGTGATCTCAGGTTTTACTATCCTTGGGTGGACATTTGGTCCCCACAATGTAGTATAAACATGTACACACACACACACACACACACACACACACACAAAGAAGCGAGTTCATGCCAGGGTCTCTCTAGTGAATAAAAACAAACATAATTTTATGGTGTAATTTTATACGGCTGAATCATGTGACCAGACCTCTGCTGTTCTGTTGCCATTGCATTTGTCTAATTCTCATAGCTGAAATTCCTCCTTACTAAACATAGATGCAGATCCTCCATTCTCAATGCCACACAATGCTGTATTGTGGAATAGAGTTCACCAAAAGTTGCTCTTCAAAGCTTAGGAGACTTAAAGGGACAGTTCACTCAAAAATAAAAATTCTGTCCTCATTTACTTATCCTCACGTTGTTCCAAAAGTAGCCAATTTATCATTTAAATGATCATTGGCCAATCAGTGTATCCTGACCTTTTTTGCCATAAGTACTGTACCCACACAGCATCATCAGTAAGGCTGGAGTACCCCTTCATCGACACAAAACCAGACTATATCATTTAACATTATCATTCATTTGGAATATTATCAATGATAAAAATCAATTACATTTCAAATATATTTAAGTTAGAATGTCCTTTTTTACATATGAAAGAAATAGTATTTTAGCTAATGCTGTTATTTATACAGGGTGCCTTCTAACTTGTTACATTACGAAATATAAATCATTTAATTTCACAAATGTTATTTTATCATTAATAAATATGATTTTTTGAAATTGCATTTATTATATTGCATACATGTGTTTTATAAGATGTTTGTTGTTTACATGCATAATTGTACTGTTTACAACAAGAGTTAAAATGGTACTGTCTCTTTAAAATTACCATTGGCAGTTCAGCCAGTGAGTGCATATTAATGAGAGAGAATGTGCATGGTTTCTTTAGCGCATCTCTGCAATGTTATATTGGAATTAATGTTTCTTTTTTGTTGTTTGTGATCAACTGTAAAGAGACAGTACTCAGTGTCAAATGGATTGTGTGGATCTCATCTTTGAACACACTTTACACAGAACGAGTCAAACCAGTCTTTTACTCTCAACACGCAGTGAAAAGATATCAGTGCCAAACTTAGCATAGAGTAAAAGACTGATATCACGATTGTTCAAATTAAAATATTTTTACCCATCCCTAATTTTATTATTTTCATTTTAAGCCATACATGAGATTTTGTTAGGTTCAACACAGCAAAATCCAATTCTTTCCAGTCCAATCCTGGAACATGCATACATACCCCTGGTTGGGAATCACTGCTCTATGGAATGTAAAACAAACAAAATCACACTTACAGTAGTGCAGTTACAATGGAAGTCAATGGGGCAACCGTTGTGCTGTGTTTGCCCCATAGACTTCCGTTGTAGATGTCTTATTTTTTAAATGACTTATGTCAGCCTATCGATTGAGCTTAACTTATGTTTAACCTGGAATATTCCTTTAAAATCAGAGATATTAGTATCAGAGATAAGTTAAAATGTGTGAGTGTCTCTTTACCATCTACAGTCAATGCTTGTGGAACTGTCAGTGTGTCAAAATCTGAATGTAAGGCCAGGTGGCAGGCTGCCGCTACTGTGCGTAACTGGGTGACCTTCAATTGGCACGTGGCCAAACTTCAGGCCACTGGAGAGTCAAAAGAGTGAGATTTTGGATTATCTCAGTGTGGACTCAAAAATTTGAACAGCCAACTGCCCTTGAGAATGTAAACTTTAAGTTAACATTTGACTGTAGACACAAATACAAGCGAGCCAATAATTTTGTTATTGCTGTGACCTCTTATGAGACCACTGACAGACAACAGCATTACAAATATTACAAAGTGTCCCACATTGTCAGTATCCTGGAGGGCCTGGTTTTCTTTTAGGAAGAGACACTGCTTAATCATTCCTCATTTGGTAGACTTAGGTTACCGGTGTACCATCCACACCCATATGCGGCGGCAATGTGAATTTCCTTTGAAGGCCAGCTAGAAGTTCCTCACAAGCGATGGATACCAGACAACAGACGAATGGTCATTTGTCCATTATGACCAATGCACGGCATCTTATTTATAGCGGGCAATGGGATGCCATTCTCTGCCAGTGATCCGGCCATCTCTTTTTCCAACAATAGTCTTCACCATCCTCGAGAGCCATAAATTATCTTCTAATATTAAATGCATATGCTCCATTGTGAGACCTGTTCCAACGCCCCATCTTCACATGGGACGGCCCACCTTGGTGTGATGCAGGGTTGTAATGTCTCCTAAAAAGGCTTGAGGTTCTGAAGCCGTGGTGATACGTCTCCTGGTGGGACAAATATAAATATAGGAAGCAGGTGAAGTGATTGCTCACTCTCTACATTTCAACCGCTCTTGAGGGAGCAAGTTTTCCAGGCCTCTTGTGCAAGCTCTCCTGGGTGAGTCTAATACAATGAATCTATAATGGTTCAGTGGTTTGTTTGACTACTACACACAATACAGCCGAGTTTGGAGGCTGAATATATTTATTTTAAGGGGTTTTGCCTTTATTAACAGAAAAGTAGAGTATAAACAGGAAAGTAGTGCTGAAAGAGGGGGAATGGAATCGGGACATGACCCCACGAATCTGGGGCCTTGTAAGCCAACAGCTCAGAAAAATTTGATGCCATGTTAAGTCTTTTAATAACTGATTGATGTTTTGGTGCATATGCCTTCCATTTTACAAGCTGCATATTTTTTTTTTTTTTTTTTTTTTAGCATAGCTCATTTGATTAAATTTACAGTTAGTTTTTCCATTACTGGTGTAATTCAGGTTGGCATACAGGTTGGCATTGGTAGCTCTGATTATTAGGTGTGCCTGGTGTGAGTATTAATAGTACATACAGTATACTCAAGTGTAATGTGACAATTTCAGAAAGAAAAGCTATGGTGTAGCTGTACTCTTAAGTATTTTACAGTCTGAAAAACATCTAAAGCAATTTTTGTGTTCGACTCAAGATGAGGGATACTGTATCAAATAATAATAATGAGAAATATGTATTATTTATAGCACATTAGCACAAGTCTGCTTCATAGGGAGGGTAGGACAACATAACTGAACTTGTAAGAAAAGCTCTTATGAGCACAGATGAATCATTAAAGGTTTAGTTTGGGTTTTATGAGTGCTACATGAAATCAACAGTCAAAGAAATAAGTATTTTAATGAGCATGAGAAATTGCTTCTGGTTTTGATGGAAGTATCATGTTTTCGTTCTTTCTGTGTACGTGTGTGTGTGCATGCTATTCATGTTTATGAAAAACAAAACAACAGCAGCTGTCTAAGCAAACATGTGTGACGAGGAAGAGACCACCGCTCTGGTGTGCGACAATGGCTCAGGTCTAGTGAAAGCCGGCTTTGCCGGTGATGACGCTCCCAGGGCTGTGTTTCCTTCCATTGTGGGCCGACCCCGTCATCAGGTGAGACCAGCAACCTTCATTCACACCATCTGTGGCTTATTCTTATGTAGCTTATCCACTCACTGGCCAAAGTAAAGCACTTCTTATGTCAGTACTTAGGCTAGCACGTAACATTTGACCTGTGAAGACAACACTCTACTAGCAAGTACTTTGCTTTTGGTTACAGCAGACATAAGCTTGATTTGAAAATATCTAAGGGCTGCAAATTCTATTTTAATCAATTATTTACTGGAAAGAGAAGATAATTAATCAGAAAAATCAACTTAAAGGAATAGTTCTCCCCAAAATTAAAATTCTCTCATAATTTACTCACCCTCATGTTGTGCCAAACATGTATGATTTTCTTTCTTCCACGGAACACAAAAGGAGATGTTAGACAGAATGGCGATCTTAGTCACCTTTCACTTTCACTGTACAGTAACATTCACTTTTATTGTGATTGACCAGTTACTATGCTCCCTTTTCCATTTCAATAGGGTGTCATGGTCGGTATGGGTCAGAAAGACAGCTATGTAGGAGACGAGGCCCAGAGCAAGAGAGGCATCCTCACCCTCAAATACCCTATTGAGCATGGCATCATCACCAACTGGGATGATATGGAGAAGGTAGACCATTGAACCATATGCAACCATACAATTTTAAGAGTAACACAAACTTTAAAGCGATAGTTCACACAAAAATTTAAATTCTCTCATAATTTACTCACCCTCATGCCATCCCAGATGTGCTTGACTTTCTCTCTACTGTAGAATACAAACAAAGATTTTTAGAACAATATCTCAGCTCTGTTGGTCCTTACAATGCAACTGAATGGTGACCAGACCTTTGAAGCTCTAAAAATCACATAAAGGCCACATAAAAGTAATCCATTAGACTCCAGTGGTTTTATACATATCTTCAGAAGCGATCTGATAGGTGTGGGTGAAAAACAAATCAATATTTTAGTCCTTTTTTTTTACCATAAATCTCCACTTTCACTTTTACTTTCAAAATGTCAAAGAATGTGAAAGTGAAAATAGAGATTTATAGTAATAAAGGACAAAAATATTGATCTGTTTCTCACCCACACCTATCATATTACTTCTGAAGATATATATAAAACCACTGGAGTCTAATGGATTACCTTTATGTGGCCTTTATGTTTTTGGAGCTTCAGAGGTCTGGTCACCATTCAGTTGCTTTGTAAGAACCAACAGAGCTGAGATATTGTTCTAAAATCTTTGTTTGTGTTCTGCAGAAGAAAAAAGTGAGTAAATGATGAGAGCAGTTTAATTTTTGGGTGAACAAATCCTTTAACTTACAGTATATTGTATGTACCTATATGTGATGACTTGCGATACTGTGCACTCAGATCTGGCACCACACCTTCTACAATGAGCTCCGTGTGGCCCCTGAGGAACACCCCGTCCTCCTCACTGAAGCTCCTCTTAACCCCAAGGCAAACAGGGAGAAGATGACCCAGGTAACCTCTTTTAACAGACTTCAGCTAAATTAAAGGTGCACTCAGTCATTTTTTGAATATGTCATCTTGGAATTTGACACTGACACCTAGTGGCCTGGTTGCAGCATCATGTGGTCCTGTTTTCATACAAATGTTTCAAAAATACAATTAATTTCTTTAGAAGTAGAACTTTTTTATTGAGGAAAAATTGATGAGTGCACCTTTAAGACTTATAATCACTATTCATAGATATTTGTAGCACATAAAGACCATATGCACATGTTAATTATTTACATTTATGTATTGAGCAGACACATTTAGCCAAAGCCACTTTGCATTTGAGGTATACATTTATCGGGACAGTATGTGTGTGTTCCCTAATAATCAAACCCATACAGCTACAGGAGCTCATTTTATGCTAATATAAACATCAATGCACTACAAAATGTCTTTATTAAAGATATGATATTTCCACAGATCATGTTTGAGACCTTCAACGTACCTGCTATGTATGTGGCCATCCAGGCTGTGCTCTCCTTGTACGCCTCTGGCCGTACTACCGGTCTGTTGCCTACAGCAAACAATTAAATATAAACACTGAGTATTACAGTTGCTGTAAACTGTGAAAGTTGTATGTGATTGATTATTTTAACATTTTATGCTATGTCCCACACATGCAGGTATTGTGCTAGACGCTGGTGATGGTGTGACCCACAATGTGCCCGTATATGAGGGTTACGCCCTTCCCCATGCCATCATGAGACTGGACTTGGCTGGCAGAGACTTGACTGACTACCTAATGAAGATCCTGACTGAGAGAGGCTACTCATTCGTCACCACTGGTAACCCAACTCATACTATTCATCAACTCATAGCAATTACACATAATACAGAAAGCACTGAAAGTTTGAATATAATACTTTAATTGACAATAGGCTGCAACTGAACACCTTTAGATTAGAGAGTTCTAATGTTTACCATTGGACTGTAATGATCTCTTAATTAGTTAAACAGCACCACCTATCAGTAATGATTAGTAACTGCGGATTCATTGCTGCTGTTCTTTAATAATTTACATGTATTAATACATTTCTAACTCACTGATACAGCTGAGAGGGAGATTGTGCGCGACATTAAGGAGAAGTTGTGCTACGTGGCTCTTGACTTCGAGAATGAAATGGCCACCGCCGCTTCCTCTTCATCCCTGGAGAAGTCCTACGAGTTGCCCGACGGTCAGGTCATCACCATTGGTAACGAGAGGTTCCGCTGCCCCGAGACCCTCTTCCAGCCCTCTTTCATTGGTCAGTTTCTCATTGGCTGAGTTGAATATGCACAATTAATTCATTGCTTCAGCTCTGTACTACTTTTTGACCTGTTTCTGTAGACCTTCTTCTGAATGCCCTGCTAAAAATCAACTTAAACCAGCCTAAACTAGATGAAGCTGGTCGTAGCTGGCTTAAGTTGGTCTCTCTGCCTCACTAGCTAAAAAGTGCTCAAAATCCCTGTAAAACCAGCCAACCGACCACCTTGGTGACCACTTAAAGAGATCACCAAAAAATGAAAATTCTCTCATCATTTACTCACCCTCATGCCATCCCAGATGTGTTTGACTTTCTTTCTTCTGCTAAACACAAATGAAGATTTTTAGAAGATCTCAGCTCTTTAGATCCTTTCGATGCAAGTGAACAGTGGCCAGAAAGCAAATAAAGGCAGCATAAAAGTAATCCATATGACCCCAGTGGTTAAATCCATGTCTTTAGGTGTGGGTGAGGAACAGACAAATATTTAAGACCTTTTTTTTTTTTTTTTTTTTTTTTTTACACTATAAATCTCCACTTTCACTTTCACTTTCTTCTTCTTTTGTTTTTGGCAATATGCATTCTTTGTGCATATTGCCACCGACTGGGCAGGGAGGAGAATTAATATTAAAAAAAGGACTTAAATATTGATCTGTTTCTCACCCACACCTATCATATACCTTTTTTTCCCCAGAAGGGTAGTCCATTAGCAAATAATCCTATTGGAATTACTATCATAATTTGGAACCTATCCTAAAAGATTAGTTAATGAGTATATCTTGAATTTCAACATAACACAAAACAACAACTTTATCTTTTAGAACACATATACTGTAGTTCCCAAAAGGACTATTAGGTTCCTATTAGGATCAAATGTTCTTGTAGAACATCATTGGGACTCCTGGAGCTCTCCTCGTATTTACTTTAACAGTAGCAAGACATAATTCCACTAAAATTAGACTTCTGATAAAGATTACTTAACCTGTTGATGTGCATAATTTTTAATTTTCCCTGAGGTCCACATTTTTAGTAAAGTTTTTTTGCACCAAAACAGTCATAATTTAGTCATATATGATCATTTTTCATCCTGTATCTTGCCCTCTGTCTGAAACGCTTGGTTTAGGCAACTATGTCGCCTTAAAACTTCAATATAAATGCCCACTGTTATGATTGTAGGCGTTGATGTCTTGCTGTAGAGTCAGGCAAGTGCTGATGAATTCATATGTGTGGCGTCACAAAGTAGGGAAAATCCAAACAAGCCAATTTTGCAACTGAAATAAATTATCTTTTTGTATTAAGGAGAAAATTGTATTCCTCATGTCATAACTCCTTAAATTGGAAATTCCAATAGGAATCCTATTCCTAAATAATGCCATATATATTCTTAACTAATTATTCATTAAGGTTCTAGCAATTCCAGTGAACCATTGAGCCCGCACTGAAAATATACTTTCCCTTTTGAGCCATTGCCAAGCTTTGGGTCCCATTGATGAAAAATTCATGTTATTAATAATTCTCAATCATTTGCACATCAGTCTATGTGCGGCAACACAATTATCCTCATCTTTCATGGGCATTGCAAAGTGGTCAAGTTTCCCACAGAGTAAAATTCAAACAACTGAGATACATTTTTCAGAGATACCCCCAACATAGGACTGCACTCTTAGGAGAGGTGACAGGTGACTGATCACCTTTTGTCAGGAACTAATTAGGAGTGTTACAGCAAATGGCCACAGGACTGATGGTCTATTTATAGTGTAGAGAGTTTTTAGTCTTGGCATTGTCCATCAATCACTTCCTTATCCAAGAGAACAGATAACAGCATTTTTATTCCCTTAATGAAATCGGTGTAATTATGTAATCAGTGCTTTGGAGAAATTAGCATTGTGTTGCATATGTATTGTATTTAAATGACAGTATGATCATTCCATTCATTGTAGGTATGGAGTCTGCAGGTATCCATGAGACCACTTACAACGGCATCATGAAGTGCGACATTGACATTCGTAAGGACTTGTACGCCAACAACGTACTGTCTGGTGGTACCACTATGTACCCTGGTATTGGTGACAGGATGCAAAAAGAGATCACAGCTTTGGCTCCCAGCACCATGAAGATCAAGGTACAGTTGTTTTGGATTTTAGATCATTTGTGCTCCTTGCAAAGGTTTTGGATGAGCAATCCCTTTAAGTCTAATTCACAAACCTCAATGGTAGTTTAGGCAAAAATGTTTCTTTCGAGGTAACTTTTCTTTGTGCTCTGCAGATGATTGCCCCTCCTGAGCGTAAATACTCTGTCTGGATTGGCGGCTCCATCCTGGCCTCCCTCTCCACCTTCCAGCAGATGTGGATCAGCAAAGACGAGTATGAGGAGGCCGGACCCTCCATTGTCCATAGGAAGTGCTTCTAATCCCTCCTCCTCTCATTCTCCTCTGTCCTGGATTCTGCTCTTTGTCTTTGCACCATGTTTTCTGTTTGTACTGCAGATGTCTTGCTTCATGTTTGTTTCAAGTTCCTCTGTACAAAGAGTCATGTTACACCCAGAATAAATTGTTAAATAAATACATTTTCATTTTTTCAACAAATTTCACTTTGCATATATAAGCACGTTTCAAAAACATCTTTCAAATAAGAACATTTACTGTAGAAGCAAAATAGTATAGAACGTCAGAGAATGTATCTTAAATTAAACGGTTTACTACGTTTATTTTTCTAGAGAAGTTGAATAATTTTAAAACAACATTTTACTTAAAGGAATATTCTGGGTACAATACAAGTCAAGCTCAATCGACAGCATTTTTGGCATAATATTGATTACAACAAAATTAATTTTGACTTGCCCCTCATTTTCTTTAAAAAAAAAAAAAAAAAAAGGGAAAAATCTGGGTGCCAGTAAGGCACTTACAATGGAAGTGAATGGGGCCAATCCGTAAACATTACAATCCTCACTATTTCAAAAGTATAGCCACAAAATGCATGTTAACATGATTTTGTTGTGATAAAATCACTTACTAACCTTTTCTGTGTAAAGTTATAGCCAATTTTACATCTTCGTTGATATGAAAACCCTCATATGAATGTAAAAATTATGAATTTAAACAACTTTACAGCTCAAATAATACATGAGTTGTAACAGAAGAATTAATGTAAGTGCTTTTATAAAATTATAGGCTTCACGTTTCTGCCTTTAAACCCTCCTAAAATTGGCCCCATTCACTTCCACCATAAGTGCCTCACTGTGAATTCGATTTTTTTAAAGAAAAGGACAGACGAGTCAAAATGATTTTTTGTGAAAATCAACATCTTGCCGCAAATGCTGTTGATTGTTAAAAGTCTTACTATCTTAATATTTTGTTTCTCAAGTAAAATGTTCTTGTTTTCATGTATGATTACAGTAGATACTTTTATTGGAAAACAAGACAATACTGATCAAGAAAGTTTTTGTTTTTGCAATGATCACATAGAAATACTTTTCTTCAGGCAGCAACACACCTTTCAGGTTTAAAAACTATTCTTCACAAGTACCACAGGATGGCAGACTGCTGCTGTGATATTACCCATGAAAAAACACCTTTGAAATCATTCTAACTTAATGTAGAATTTATGTAAAATAACTTGCGTCAGAGCTGCTTTCATTGCTTAATACACCTTATAATGTAATTTGATCGCCCATGGGTCTCTGAACCAAAACGGCTGTTTTGTCTAGTGATAGCGTAGACTTGATCTTCCCCTCTGAGGGTTTTCGTTGTGATCATCAATAGCCCTAAATATATGATGACGATAAGAAAACAGGTCAGTTTAATGTAGGCCAGAGGCACAGCTGATACTCTCTGGCAGAGCAACAGAATAGTACACTGTGTCTTACAGCTGAAACCCACCAATCTAGAGCAAAATATCTGAGGGAAAGAATACTATTGCAGTTGCTGCTATAATTGATTCATAGATTTTAAAACGGGAACTTTTCTTTTAGAACTTTGGCTATATAATCCTCAAGTCTATCAAGAACTATTCTGTTACATATTATTCATGATTTTTTTTCCTGCTTTTAGAAAGAGAATTTTCCTAAATGAACCCAAAGTAGAAAACATCTACTTAAGCAGTGTTTGAAACACTGCCTACTTAAGAGGACTTAACATTGATTTATGGAATGGCACATTTTTCAACAGATCCTTCAGGAATGTTTGCTGGAGGTTTAAAAATACATTTGTTTCCATCAACGGTTTCCAAGCATTTGTCACCGTCTATACAGTACATTGTGTGCCGGATGGTGCTTCACTCACCTTGGGTTCCAATTATAACAGAGACCCAGTTTTTGTGAATCTTGGACGATGTGGGTTGTAAAGGGTATACATTAGGAGAGGGTTAAAGAAGCCAGACTTATTACTGCAGACTGCTGCCCCAATTCTGACTGACAGAGAAATCAAAGACAAATGAAGGTGGAGACATCTGTGAGGTTACAGTGATTAATGCATCTAGACAACAAAAGAGAGAGCGATAGAGAGAGAGAAGGGGGAGATGGATACAGAGAGAGAGGGAAAGAAAAAGAAAAGGTGCTAGGCTCAGATCCTTTTGGAAACCTATTCATGCTTATTAAAATCCTATTTCACTGCTCCTTTCTTTCGCGTACAATGCAGCAGGTTCATGATTAGTACAGAACAATGCAATCTTCTATCTATCTACTATTCAAATTTACTGTAGAGTGTTCATTGCAAAAGTCATATTCCTAAACAGTGTTTTTGTCTTGTTTTTTTGTACAAATGTCTAAACATCCTTCAAAAAAGGAAGTTCACAAGATGAGCAAAATTGTATGAGAAAAAAATTTGATTTTAGAGAATAAATCTTGAATTAAAGGGGTCATGACATGCCTTTTTTATTATTATTATTTTAATATGTTCCCTGAGGTTCACTTATAACATTAGTAAAGGTTTTTGCACAAAGTCATATATTTGTAAAATATGATCACTTTCCACCCTCATTCTGAACCTCTGTCAGAAACGCTCAGTTTAGGTGCTGCTTCTCCTTTAAGACTTGTCAGTACACGCCCAGTGTTATGATTGGCTCTCTGCTCTTGACTGACCTGCTCTCTACTTACTATCTCACTGCTCACCACTACTGGGCAGGGCTACTGAAGTGAGGAAAGGTAATGTAGATGTTGATGTGCTGTGAAGGCGGTCAGATGCAAATGTCTACAACAGTGTGACATCACAATGTGGGGGAAGAGAACAAGTTGTTTTAACAGCTTGGTTTCAACAAATGCTCTTTTTGCAGTGAGGGGAATTTTGAGTTCTGAAACTTACAGTATGTTTTTATAGTACAATGACCTCTTATATGTCAAAAGATCAAGGGAAACTTGTTTCCTCATGTCATGACCCCTTTAATCTCTTCAACTCTGGGGGCTGCTGCCTGCAATTTTTCACACTCAAATTTAAAAGCTCACCATTTACACATACTGTGGAATAATTGCCAAAAATATGTCTAATTTGTTTCAGAACCCCCACCCCAACGAAAAAAAAAAAATCAAATTATTCATAAATAATATTGTATATGTTTACAATCTTATGATGAATAGAATAAAAAATATATATTTTTTGTTGTTGTTGTCCTAACTTTGTAAGCATGCAATTCTGTTCACTCTATCTCCCTACAAAAAGTCTTATTTTAATCCACTAGATGGAAGAAAGAACTAGAAAAAAGAATTTTCCTCTATCACTTTCCATCACAAAATGTCGATCTAAAATGTAGGTGGAGCTCTAACACATTTTACCCCTCACAGATGTGCTCGTCCACATACATTCAGTCTAATTTTCAATTCATGCACCACCCCCATTGTTTCATTGAATATCTCAGCCTATGAGTGGTCTAGAAGCTCGGTGTCATTAGAAAGCTAAGATCCTCCCATTTGCGATGATGTATAACATTTTGTCATCAATAATCGATAACATACAGTACTGTGCAAATGCACATAAGATGTTTCACAAAAGTATTTGTCTTAAGATGGTTATTTAATCTTCAGCTTTAGTGTGTCAATAGGAAATATAAATGTTAGACTATCCCAAACATTACTTTTGCAAATAGAAAAGATTAGAATAGAAGAACAGGGAGCCCTGCAACAGATGTCATGGTGCCCTCAAACTGTATGACTGTCTAAAAGTTGTTGACCGGGGGGGGGGGGGGGGTAATATATCCCTGTATCTATCTATCTGTCTATACTGGCAAGTTTAGCAGACTCAGAATGCAAAAAAGTGTGCAAACATAAGACTTTAACGTACTTGGAAATTGTTGTAGTTTCAAAAACATCATGTAATACTTTCATCTATCTATTTTTAAAGGTGCACTCAATAGCTTTTGTCTTTGTGTCATCTTGGACTTACACTGACACCTAGCGGCTTGGATGCAGCATCATTTAAAATCAATAGTTTTCAGTTTCAGATGCCATTGTAAAAATGTAGTATTAACAGTCAGCCATGATTACTTTAATCAATGAGTGAAAGAGTCAAATAACAGGATGGTTACTGAGATTAAGCGAGTAGTATTCGGCTGGTCAGGTAATTCGAACATGGCAGCCCCCATGTGCGGACCCTCTCCATGTAGAATAAAACAGTTTTTATAAGGGTACTGATATGACTTATGTGAGTGGTCATGACTTCCTACATATAATGCAAAATTACAATTCACGTCTTTAGGAGTTAAACTTTTTTAATGAGGAAAAAATTACTGTAGCTACATGTAACAGATAAGTATGTTCATTCACACGCTGAAACATGCTAAAATAACATAAAATCAACATTTTGTAATTAACGTATCGTTTAAAGTGCTTTTTACCATCGTATATGTGGCAAAACACTCAATTCCAACGTGTTTGTGCCAGGTGCAGGTGTGTTAAGAGGACTGTGGCTCCGCCTGCAGAAGTAAACCCCTCTAGTACTAGATGCGCTGCTGGTCAAGAGAGCCCCTGATTCCAGAGCAAATATTTCCCGCCCCCCCTTGGCGTGTGCTGCGCGCGCGGGTAGATGTTGCGCATTTAACACTTTCCACATATGCGGAATACTCCGTGCTTTCCCCCCAAGAAGTGCTAAAGGGTCACTCCCATCTCTATTTGGACTACTCGACAAACCAGAGCGATTCTGCGGAGATTTGGATTCCTTTGGACAAAGGATAAAAAGCCAAAGAAGAGGGGGAAAGTGCGCCGGATGCTGTAAGGTACGCATCATTGTTATCTCTCCATATTCACCCATTTCTGTGCCTGCAGTTTCCCCATTACCAGCTGCAATGCTCCAGGTAGGTGTATTGACTTTAAGCTAAGGATAGGGAACTCCGAAGTTTGCACTGTTTGACAGAACCAACACCTGAAGCGCTGTGATGCTGGAAATGCGAGGCAGGTGACGGACAAGCTCCTGGCAACTTGCGGAGTTCTTCTGTATCTCAGTAGCCTGTATAATGACGTTTTAGGCATTCCGTACTGCTTATATAGATATGGACATTCATATAGGTGTTTGTACAATAAAACTGTTGTACATTATTCTGAATAATCAATACGCTTTTATTGTGAGATTACAGTTTGATTTAATAATGGCGATCTTTATGGACTTACTAACCATGCTTAAAGTTTAGTCCGTCATTGAAGACCTCAGTATATGCAAATTTCTTTGTAGTTAAGTTACATTGAATTGAAAACATGACAACGTCACATTGCGCTCATTTTAGGGGCAGTTTAAACCGAACGCGTTCTCGCGCGACGAATAGAACAGATAGGTTTCTCGAGGCGCGTTTATTTGACCAACAACATTTGATTTTATATTGAGGGTATCTCCAGTTAAAATGAGTATTCAAACACTGGAGAGTACAAATCCTCAGCCCATTTGATACCATTTAATCATTTCAGAATAAACTTTATAATATCAAAAAGACACTTCAGGATGAGATTATAAACATTTTCAGGAAGACTAGTTTATAGGTGCTGTTTGTTGTGCAAAATGGTAACTGAGTGCCCTCGAGTATTTTTGCAGTGTTTCTTTAGCTCAATACTCTATTGAGCTGGAGATACCCTCAGTATAAAAAACCCAAAAAGTTGTTGGTAAAATTCAAAGCTTAAATGACTGCTAGTATCCCATGGGACCTTGAAATCCTCCAGGAAATTTGACAATAATTTATGTGCCTCTTAAAAGAGTTTTTAGGTCAGCATTATTCAGGCACGCCAAATTATGTGCACATTCAGGTTTTCTCCCATCTACTTGCTTAGGTACTGCTGGTCTCTTGGGCTTTCCAACCTGCGACTCCATAGCAACGGTAAAGACTGATTCTAGTAGTGACACTTCTTGGGGCCGCCGCAATCCTTTGTATCTCTTTAGATAAGTATCTCGAGTCTTAAGAAGACTCCTGACCTAAAGCAGCCAGTGCTCAGTGCCTTTATCAGTGTGTTTTTGAAAAAGCTTTATTCTGGTTTCAATATATTTTGCTTCAGGTCTTGTTGCTTTAATATGAAGAAGAAAATATTTCTTCCGTTATCTTCAGAAACTATATAAAAAGGCTAAGTTTGGGGCTACAATCAGGGGATTCATATAATAATAACTGAGCCAATAACTGAGAAGACAGCCAGGAAATTTACTGGAGCACCTCGGCTTTCAACTTGACGTACATTGACAGTTCAGTTCAGCAAATTCTGTCTTTGCAACGAGCTCGGCACTGTAGCTTTCCCAGCCTACTGTACTTAAAGCAACATGTCATAACCACAACACAGTAATCTGAAGAAGTGATTTTCTCTCAAGAGTCCAAATAGACACATCAGCGCTCTCTTTTTATTAGAAAACCATTCAGTAGGGCTTCTGACATTCAGAACACAATGCATTTGATTGCTGTTGTGATTGTGCATAAAAGATATCAGCCAAATTGCCACCAGAAAACGGTAATTAAGAGAGACTCAACATTATCAGCATTGTGAGGCATCTTCAGCGTGCTGGTCAAAGATTCTGCTTGTAAGCCGCAGCTGCGAGGATGTGGATCTATCCATTACGAGGATGGGGTTGGAAGCTCAGTGTTATCCTGTGTCCCACAAAGATAAGAAGCGGAGAGGAGGATTTAAGGCACTGAATTTGCTGCCACACACTGTCCACTTCTAGCTTTTAAGTGATTTATGCACACAAGCGGCTAAGCAGACCCATGGCAGTACTCTTTGGTACCAAGGATTCCAGATTTATAGTGGCCCTTTGTCAAATTAGTGTAAATGAGTGCATTTATTTCATTAGAATGTAATGACTTCATTATTATATTATGTGCTCCATTATTATGTACTTGACAATAGAGTGACAAATCATTACATGGAGCCTCTAAATTGATTTATTTTCCCCAGAGAGGGAATGGTTGAATGGATAGATGAATACAAAGATGAAAACCGATTGGAGAAACAATATACTGCCATAAGGCAGCAGTAACCCATTGGGTGCAATAATTATTCCTGTACTGACTTGCGGATTCTGCAACGAGCTTAGATTGAATGCATCCATGGGAGGTAAGATGACAGGTTTTTATAGAACTGGGCCTTGGTTCTCATTTATTTTTCATCAGTTTCACTTCGCTTGTTTATAACACCACCAGCAAGAATTGCTTTGCTGAAATCCAACCAGTCTTGCACCATCGTATACCTGAGCCCCAGCCTTGCTCTATTTTACAGCTGTGTGGTGTTGCTGTTAAGTCACTAGGGGTAAGGCAAGCGGACGCAGATCCAGGCCAACCCGCCCTTCTCCTCGCTCTCCCTGGCTCTCTTTCTCTCTTTTCGCCTCTGTGTGCCACTCTCCCTCCCTTCTTCCCTGTCTCCTACTCTGTCTCACTCTATTATGGACTGTCTGTCTGATGTGTTTCTGAGACCCACAGCTCTGTTTCCATGGCTGTTGTTTACTTGGTGGCCCAGATGAAACCCCTGCTTGAGTTGACAGAGGTTTTGATTGTAATTAGTGGTGCAATTAGTGGTATTTGTCTTGTTTTCCAGAAAAACATTTCTTAAAAGAAAATTTTGTTTTTGGAAGCACAGTTTTCATACTCATCTCATTGTGAATTCAGTGACCGTATGTCAAAGTTCTTCAGCCGAAATCGGTCATTGCTTACTGAAAATTGGAACCACTGTCCCCAGTGGCTGAAGCTAGAAATGTTGCTGAACGTTTGGGTGCTAGTTCCTGTTTTCAGGTGAAATGTCCACAGACTGGTGCTGAAAGCGATTTGTAAAGTGAGTTGTTTTTAGTTGTAAATGATGTAATACAGTGAACAGGAATGCATATTTTATTAACCATATGCCCTGAGCCAAGCCCCAACCTTAAACTTAACTATCAGTGGAGTAAAAATGTAATCTTAGAGGAAAAATGCAACCTCTGAATCATGCTCATAATTCATTATGTGAATGCGACAACTTCCTGGTTCCCTCGGGACCAGAACCTGTGTTATGGAAGATGCTCGCACAATGTACTATTAGTCATGCCACAGAAAAAGGGAAACACATACAAATTGATGCAAAGTGGGGCTGATGATTTAACGCGTTAACTCAGTGCGATTAATTATATAAAAAATAACGCGTAAAAAATTTTACGCAATTAAACATGTCCCCGGACCAAAATAAGAAATTTTACTACCATCGGAGGAATTTAAGCTTGAAGTACCACATGTTTTCTCCAGGGTGTAGTAAGCGAAACTTCAGCTGTATAGGCAACGCGCAGCTGTATGGAGAACAACAAACCACAATCACCGACAGCAGACAGCACAAGATGAGAACATGCTCTTGTTTCCAAACAGCTTTTCACACAGCTTTATGGAACGCAAATCCAAATGCAGGGATCTCATGACGTGTTTTTTGTTTTTTTTTGTTTTTTTTTGTTTCAAACTACATTTAACTTGACACAGCAACCAAAGTGAGAATTTTCAAAAGCCTCTTTCTGACGCAGGTGTACATTGTCATGTCCTTAGACAAGCCCTCATAATAGATCTCGGACTGATTGACCAATTCAGTTGCCAAATGTATTGCTGTGAACTGTTGGCCAATGACTGGCTTAAGTTTAATAACATGGAAATAAATAGTATATTGAATTCTAAAGCCAATTTTTGTATTGTCTAATCAATTCTTTACTTATCTGCCACAATAATGTAATGCATTCTGATTATCTGAATTATTATTATTTATAATATATATATATATAATTTATAATTATTTAAATGTAACTATTAGAGCTGTCAATGTTAACGTGTTAACGCATGCGATTATTTTGAAAAGTAACGCGTTGATTTTCCTTAATTGCTATTAACGCATTTACCTTTAATAAAGCATAAACCAGCATATACACTGGCCGGAGCAGGGCAGAACCTTTGTAATGTGTCCGCTCTGAGTCATAACACTGACGCACACACCACAAACACACACACAACAGTGATTCCATGTTAGTGACCTATTAACGCTATTTGTTGTACAAAACAAGCCCAGATGGGATAAATCAAGTACTCTGCAGCCTTTATAAGGTGCAATTTAATTACCACAAAAGTACGTCAAGTCTTAACTATCACGAAAATTCAGATTGACACATTTGCCAACGTTTTCATGTGGAGTTCAGAGCAGCACTCGACGCTGGCGTTGATGCCCCTGACACGAATCATGAACGCGGCTTTACGATTGCTGTAACAAAGCAGATTAACATAGAAGACTGATTAACATTGTGGCGGATGAGAGTTTAAGTGATTTAATGACCACTGCAATGAATATGCATCCTATAAGGGGACTAGTTCTTTTAAATAGTCAACCTCCCACTTAGACTTTGGGAAACGTTTAATGTTAGTTGAATTGGTGCTATTTTAGTGCATTTCTATCTTTATATTGTGGAAAGCTTTGTTTGTAAAATGTTAATAAAACATTATTGTTACATATTGTTTTGTTTTCTTTCCTAAGAAGGAAATAAGTGGATTTTGACAAGAAAAGAAATATGTATAGAATAAAATTTCAGCCCTTCAAAATATGTGATTAACTATGAAAATGTATGCATTTAATCACAATTAAAAAATGTAATCGAATGACAGCACTAATAACTATATATAATTTCTTAATTATTATTGAATTGTTATAGGTGATTTCTCAGCTAATATTTATATATGCGATTAATTGCAATTAATTGGATTAATTAATCGGCATACCATGTAATTGTATTGATTGACAGCCCTAAAGCAAATATGTCTGATGGGAGATGGCACTTTAACTCGGCAGAATGGGGTTGATGTTAGGGTACCGGAACATTCGGTAGAAAAATGACAAGTTACCGTATGATCATGTTGATTTCTTGTGTAAGCAGTCGGAATGTAAGATTTTTGCTTGGTGGAGAATAAAACGGGAAAAGAAAAAAAAATGCTCATTGGAGCGATATACTGTATATAGGGACGAGAATGCCACAGACACATGGGGGTGAATTTTATTTACATTTTGGCCAGTAAACAAGCAACCACTTAGCAATACCCTAGCAACCACCAAGAACACCTTAGCAACCGCATAACAATGATCTTGGCAAGTTTTGCCTGGGCAAAAGCCACTCATATTTTCTATTTTCTATCTAGTTACAGCTCTTGATCTGTTTTTGTTTTATTAGGATGGGATTTTGGATAATTAAATTTGCTATATTGCGAAATGTGAAGCCAAAAGCTTTTAATGTAACATCCACAGCAATTTTTTTTTATGAGAAATAAGTTGGTTATGAAATATTAATGGTTGTGCATTGGTTTAATGAAGGGTACAGTGTGAGATGTATTCTGTTAATAAGAAGGTTCAGCTCTTGAATAGCTGTCAGTTTCTGGTACTGTCCATGGTATGAAACAGCAAGTTTGACTGCCCTCAGGCAGGCTTTTGGAAGAGAGTAACCTAGTCTTCATTGCTACCACTCGTATAAAATGGTTTTCTGACTATGTAGAACTGAACCTTCATACTTTTTTAGGAGATGTTCCTCGACATTTCGCAGCAAGAAAAAAGTGTTTTCTGTTTTTGTTCTTTGTGAGACGTTTTGGTGGGTTTGATTCCCTGTTGAATTGTTCTCGTGTTTTAGTTTCCTTTGATGGATGCAGAATCTGTGTACGAAATTAAGTTAGAGGTGTATAACACACGTTTTGAAGACAAAAGAACCCCCTTACATTATGACATTTTGTAGCAGATCTGCCATTTTTAAAAAGTGTAATGCATTTCTACACTTCCATTAAAGATAACAATATAAACGTGTTTAGTAGTTGTCATGGCAACGGTGTTTGTAATTAATAATTTGGTATTA
This sequence comes from Myxocyprinus asiaticus, assembly GCF_019703515.2. Taxonomy (NCBI): domain Eukaryota; kingdom Metazoa; phylum Chordata; class Actinopteri; order Cypriniformes; family Catostomidae; genus Myxocyprinus; species Myxocyprinus asiaticus. The sequence continues at coordinate 11,323,110 of NC_059389.1, forward strand.
CTTTTAATGAATAATTATCATAATGAAAAGGCCCTGGGATGTGTGTTTATTGAAGTTAACAAGGAACCGGCAAAACTTTAACTGATTAAATAAATTATGCTTCTAGGTCAGGGTGTGCTTTTTCCCCCTCATTCTTGAGAATTGCTGCCATATTTGGGGATCTTACATAACCAAGTGGAATAAATAATTAGCCAAAATAGTAAACTTTCCAGAGCATAATTCCATGACAGTGAAAAGGGCAAATGTTCATCTAAAACAAGTGTCTCTGAATTAATAATAATAAAATGAACCAATAAAATTGTATACATGCTTTTTTAATTTCATGTATAATTCTGTCAAAATCTAATGTCATATCAAATCTAATGTATGAAGAATGTAATCTAATTATAAAACAAATAGCTCAGACTCTTAATTTTTACTCGATAAGCTGCATTTGAAGCTACTGTATGCTAAAAAAAAAAAAAAAAGGGGGTAACCCACAAATGTTCCCTTTAATATCCATTTTTCCATTTGTAGCTTACCTCACAAAAAGTTTTTCAGTGTAAAATGCAAATAAAGGCTCATGGGTGACCCCACATTCTATATTAATGCATTGCTTAGTTGCTTGGTAACCATAAACAGACTACAGTAAGGCTAATTAACTGTTACTATAACTGTTTATTGAATATTGATGTCTTTTATCATTTCGCTGTTTTATAAAAGCTGTAATGCTGCTTAGGATTTTGAACACCCCTTGTTGCTTTAGAAAACTCTTTTTTTCCCAGTCAAATTTTATTGCATTGTGAATTTTACATTAGAATTATACTAGTTAATTGATGTCATGTGACAGGGCTGCACATTAGAGGATGTTATGATTATTATGCTGCACATTATTGCATGCTTATCTTTACTTAATAAATCATTGTTAATTATATCTGCATATAACCTTTGCAAGGTTATGTTATGCAATAATGTTGCTTTGAACAAGTTACAAGCAAATAATGTCTAATTAATTCCACAAGATGAAAGCAAACACTGTGCAATTTATTTTAATACTCGCAGCTTGACAATATTTTCACCTCATAGGGAGCCATATATCGCCCAGCGCGCAATGACATGGCTGCGAAAGGCCTTCAGTATGTGTCCGTGTGTTTATCTGCCAACACTCAAGTTATGTGTTAAATCTACTGGCAGCTTCTTAGCACTAAAGTGCATGTGGGTGCAATTTCCTCTCTACACTGCAAGGTTTTAATTGGTGGTACCCTTCAGGCCAGAGTCGACAAAATGTTTCCTGCCTCTTGAATCCCTGCCTCTGTGGTGGGTGATTGTAAAGGTCGGTGAGAAAACCTACACTGACAGTCCTGATGAATGACGGGGCCATTTGACCGAGCCACTGGGGAGAGAGACACCAGCACGGCTGGTTTTCGCAAACACGTTATTGCATGCGACATTTTGCTTATGAAACCCTGGGTTCATGTTTTGCTTTGGGTAAATGTAGCTAGCATGCTACGTTGATGGTCAGACTTAAAGGAATTCTGGAAATTCTGACATTATTCGGACATTATTTAATACCCTCATGTTGCTCCTAGAAAGCCACTTTTAGGTTGATTCCTAAAACCAGTGGCGTGAGTTTGGGGCGGGACTATCTGTTTGTCCAAACAATAGCGATTGGGGGCGTGCTCATTATTTTTTTAATTCCATTTGGTGATGCTAGTTGTGCAGAAAGTATACACTTAAGCTTAACCCTTAAATGCATTAGTGTTTTGTGACCGGGCATGTATAGCTATCTCAAATGGATTTAGAAAATGCCCAGAAAAATGTTCAAACCATTTTCAAGACAATTAATAGAATATTATATATTTTGTTATATTTTGATGTTTTATGTTGCATATAGGCCTGTTTTGATAATTATTATTATTTTCTATATTTTTTATCCCCTTTTCTCTCAATTTGGTATGCCTAATTGCACTACTTAGTAGGTCCTTGTGGTGGCACGGTTACTCACCTCAATCTGGGTTGCGGAGGACAAGTCTCAGTTGCCTCCGCTTCTGAGACAGTCAATCTGCGCATCTTATCACGTGGCTCATTGTGCATGACACTGCGGAGACTCCACATGTGGAGGCTCATGCTACTCTCCGCGATCCACGCACAACTTTCCATGCGCCCCATTGAGAGCGAGAACCACTAATCGCAACCACGAGGAGGTTACCCCATGTGACTATACCCTCCCTAGCATCCAGGCCAATTTGGTTGCTTAGGAGACCTGGCTGGAGTCATTCAGCACACCCTGGATTCGAATTCGCAACTCCAGGGGTCGTAGTCAGCGTCAATACTCGCTGAGCTACCCAGGCCCCCTGCCTGTCGTGATTATTAAATAACCGTCTGATCGCGGTTATTTGATCTAACCGCGGTTGTTTCAGACAACCGCGATTATTGGGCATTCAAATTCCAATCACATTTTAATGCCCAAATAAGGGAATTTTAAGCTAATACACTGTATAACTACTATGAACGACACGTTTGTGTGTCATTCAGTTGAACTCCACATCCAAGCATTACTGAGCAGCACCGCAGAGGTTAACCAGCTCCTGTCCTGAAGAGCGCGCTTCTGATGCGCACGCTGTCAGAAGAGGCTCGCACCAAACTCCCGCGAAAGTATAAACGAACAAGCATTAACTTTGATACTGAACGCAAAGCGCTCCAGTTTCACTTTAAACGATCGTGTAATGGCAAATGTTCCTGGTTCATACATGATTTGTTTATGACACACAGTGACAAAGAGGAAGAAACACACACTTAATCGATATCTGTGGAGGGATAAAATGATGAAATGTATTCTCAAAGGTTTTGCTTCATGACAAATAAGGGCTTGTGGGTTTAATCAAAGTATAAAAATACTATGTGAAAGTGAACAAATTAGGAGAGAAATATTTTACTACTGCATAATATAATAAAACTATAATATAAATATAATAAAATATATATATAAAAAATGTATTTTATTGAAAGAATTATAAAATATATGAGTTCAAAAAACAAGTGTAAATGTAAAATTGACCAAAACTAAAGTTGACCAAAAAAAGAGACATATTTTAATGATTTAGAAATATTTGGATATTTATTTTATTTTTCATGTCATTCATAAATTTTTAAAGCCTTAAAAGGAAATCATAGTTTATCCCTATTTTATTATTTGATTTATATATTTGAAGTTAAATAGGTAAAAATGACTTCTTAAGGTGTATGAAGCACACATGCAGAAAAAAGCACACCTTAAAAAATATGGCAATTATATGACAATTAATCGTGAAAGCCCTTAACGAAACAATTATTTGTCACAGCCATAAAACAGACAATTAATCGTCATAATCGTAATTAATCATCAGCCATATTTCATAATCGTGACAGCCCTAGTTGCATATATCATAGAGATGATGCAACAAACGATAGTACAGGATTCATTACTTCCACACTGAAATTTTATGAGACGCAACTGGCTGTCAAACACATATTAGCTGCTTTCCCCCTGTCAGGCCAGTGCGAGCCAGGGCTATAAACTGGCTAGCCGAGGCCAATAGTATCGGAGCTCGAACCGCAAGACCAAAATCAATCTGCGTTTCCACCATCGGGCCTATACACAGCATTGCCCAAAAACCCACCCTTATTACACCGCCAATGTCACACATCCCACCCATTTCACAAGCAAGAGCCAATCTCAAGCTGAGGTATCATGTTATCAAGAATATTGAGTTTATATCAAATGTAAACAGCAAGATAAGTTTGTGTCGACTGTAACAGCCATGGTGTCCCGAGTGGTCTCTCCACTAACAGCAGGACGATTTTTCAGCACACCATCTGTGGAAGTTCATCGAACCATGGAAAGTAATTTCTTTGGGTACCACTTTGTCCATTGAGCATTTTAACGGATTTGTACTGTGCCTGCATTTGTTTTTGTTTTTTTCAAACACCGTTGTGCACTGGATACATAACCTGGGAAGTTCCGCCTTGTTTGGCCCAAGGGTAATCGGCGGGCCAAAGGCCATTGGCCACCGAATAGGTGTTGCAAGACACCTGAAGTCACGTGTAATACAAAGTAGCCATGTTCAAATGCTTGTTGAGGGAGAAAGAACGAAACGTGGCATCTGCGGACACCTTTTGGGGGAAAGTAATAGACACTTATGATTTTTGTTATTATTACAGCTTATGAAGGGAATAACATTTAAACATTTGTGTAAAGGAAGTGCATGAGCAGCTATAATGGTGATTGTATTGTGGGACCGTATTGTGAGTAATTCAATTCATTCTGTATTATATTAGACAAGATGACTGGTCTCGTTATGACGGGGCTTACGAAATGATTTGGAGTTTGTGCCTGAGAATTGGATTTAAAAATATATGGACACCATTTGTGGTAGTGTAGTATGAATACAGCCTCTATATATTATATCCTGTAATAAATTCTACAGAATAACTTAAATATTCTGAGGATAAAAGCCATATTCGAGGCCGAATCAGCCGGCGTTGATTTCAACACATTACTTTAAGATTGTGTGGAGCATTGAATTATAACAGATTTGGTGAGCCACATTTAAAGGTAGACATAGGTACAAATTTGGCTCTAAGGTAAAGTTTAAAGAGCACCTGTTATGGTTTCTCAAATATTACCTTTCATGTAGTGTGTTATATAGCTGTTTGTGAATGTAAAAAAGTCTGCAAAGTTTCAAAAATCAAAGTGCACGACAAATGGAGTTATTGACTCCCAAAAGAAAGAACCGATTCTGAACACCTGAAACGAGTCGTTAGTAATTCCAGACATACTTCCTATACTAACCTACGTAATTTGGTAACAAAAAACCAACCTCTGGTCTTCATTAGCTGCTCGCGAACAGCTTTGGCCTGCCCTCAAACACTACACTAAGCGGTAGACCAATCACAACAGACTGGGACATCTGACCAATCAGAGCAGAGTAAGCTCTCTGAAAGGAGGAGTTTAGAATGAATCCTTTGGAACAGATCATTGAACGAGTCATTTTTGACACTGGGAAAAAAAAAGGTAAAGCTGCAATTTAAATTATGAGCAAATTAAAGTGTTTTTTGACCTTGGATACATGTAAATCTATTGTATGAGACCTTTAAAACAAAATTAGTCACATTTAAATACCATAATAGGTGCTCTTTAAGAGTCTATGGTCCAATAATTTAAAATATATTTAAATAACCAATAACGTGACAAAATAGAGAAGATGTACTGTGAGATTAAAGAGATGGATTGATTTCACCTGCGTGAAACATTCCTCCTGGTCTGCGGAAGGAGAGAAAGTCATACAATGGTCTATAATTATACGTTATACACATAGATTTGCAGAAAGCGCATGCTGCGTGTGTATCAGAGCTGTGTGACAAGGTGATCGCAAATCTGCGAGGAGGCGAGACACCCTGCAGAATGAAGATGGTTTTTTTTCCTGTTTTTTTTATTAGCAATTTTTTATTGATTCCAATCATAAAACATACAAACACAACATAAAATACGGAATCAATTATTCACATTAAACCCCTACTCCCAAAAATAGTACAGAACAGGTGGTGTAGCTGTAAATACCTAAAGAACTGAGATCTAGGAATCTTAAAATGTTGAACCAAATTTTCAAAAGATCAACACTCTCATACAGGTCACCGAGTGTATTAACCCCCCTCACAATCCACTCTGACCAACAGAAAGGGGACTTGTTAATTCATAATTTTGGGTTCAGCCATATGCTCGAGGTTACATTTAAATAAATGTCCGAATGAAACACTCTGGACACTTTTGTCCAAACCACGTGCAAATGCGAGATAACGGTGTGTGACTTAACTTCTCTGGTTAGTTTAATAGAAAGGCTTTGCAATGGCAAAATAGGGGCAAGAACTTCATGTTCAATACAAAACCAGGGAGGGGCTCTCTCAGGTGGAAGCAACCAATGAGCCAAATGTCTAAGACCAAATGCATAATAAAACAAAATCTTGGGTCGGCCTAGCCCACCTTTGTCAATCGACCTATGTAACTTGTTGAAATGTAATCTGGGACGTTTACCATTCCAAATAAAGGTCTTCGCTATGCAATCAAATTGTTTGAAATAAGAGAGGGGGACATCTACAGGGAGAGACTGTAGCAGGTAGTTGAATTCTGGAATACAATGAATTTTAATAACATTAACCATCTCAATCATAGATAAATGTAATGAAGCCCACCTGTCCACATCGCTCGAAAACCTATTTATTAAAGGGTCAAAATTAACTAACTAAATCACACAAATTTGCTGGGAATAAAATGCTCAAATACTTAATACCTTGTTTGGGCCACTGGAAGGCGCCCGGTTGAAAAGCCGTTACTGGGCAGTACACTGTCAGAGCCAAAGCTTCGGATTTAGACCAATTGACTCTGTATCCTGAGAATTTAGAGAAGGAATTAATAATTCTGTGGAGGCAAGGCATAGATCTAATGGGGTCAGAGACGAATAACAAAATATAATCTGTGTAAAGCAAAAGCTTATGTGCCAAACCTCCACCATCACCCCAGGAAAATCTTCCTCCTTTCTTATCGTGACTGCTAATGGTTCCAGGGCAAGACAGAACAATAATGGGGAAAGAGGGCAAGCCTGCCTGGTGCCCCTATCCAGAGTAAAATAATCTGAAATTAATATATTTGTTTGTACCGCCGCTACCGGGTGTCTATAAAGTAACTTAATCCATTCAATAAAAGTATTTCCGAACCCGTATATTTCCAAAACCTTAAAAAGATAATCCAATTCTACCATATCAAACACCTTTTCAGCATCAAGTGATCATTCGCCACTGACCACATGATATTGATGAAATGCCTAATGTTATCAGAAGAGCTACGACCCCGAATAAACCCCACCTGATCTATATGTATAAGAGATGTCATAACCTTACTTAATCGGTTAGCCAACATTTTTGACAAAATTTTAACATCTAGCTGGATCAGGAAAATTGGATGGTAACTCTTACACTCACTTGGATCTTTGTCCTTTTTAAGAATCAGACTAGGGAAAACAAGGGAACGAGGAACACCTGGGGAAACAATCAGGGGAAAGCAATCATGAAAAGAAACTACAAAAGGACTACAAAACTAACAGGAAACAGAAACAGGGAACTAAACCAGACTTTCAACATAAAAGTCAATACAAACAACAGGGAATATGTGAAGTACTACTGAAAATATGTAAGTTGAGCATCTATTTAGACTCAACAAGTGCCTGAGAAAATGTGTAGCTTATGTGTAGATTATGTGTTATGAGTAGCTCAATATGTGTTTGACAGCAAGTTGCATCTCATGACATTTCAGCATGAAAGTAATGAATTTTGTTCTAGATTTGTCCTGATTTGTTGCATTATCTCTGATATTTGAAAAATAAAACATCAAAATATATACAAATATATTTTATGTGATTTATTTTCTAATTGTCTTGAAAATATTTCACCCATCTGGACATTTTGTAGATCCATTTTTGATAGATGTACATGCCAGGTCTCTAAAGGGTTAAAATATAGGGAGAGGCTATTTGCAATAAATGCCTACCCTTACACCAATCCCTACCCCCAAACCGAACCCTAATCAAATCAACAATGGTTTTACTACAGTAACCATAGTATCATTTGAGTGAAAATAGCCACACAGTGTGGCAGGTGGTATTTGCACGTAGTACAAATAGTCACTCCATAAAATATAATGGATGAACATTACTTCAACTCATTATGTAGCTGTTGTAACAAATGGATTGTTGGTTCATACTAGCCTATTCTTGCCCAGAACTCCCCTCATCGTTATAGTGGTGGATTTTATTCAATAGCACAGTTATTAGAGACACCTACACATGGTAGTTAGGCATTATTAAGCCGCGCTCACATGGAAAGGTCAGTTTTATTATTTGACAACCTTTCACAGAGTAAAATGTACAGGGAATGTGATGAGTGCTATCAATCTTCAGTAGTCTTGCCTCATCTCATTTGTGCATGCCTTAGTGATGATTTAGGCTATAGAACAGTGCCGCTAGTCAGATATCTAACCTGAATTCTTTGCTTTAGTTACTGACTCTGCCTCAGTCTCCCTCCATGGCTCTATATCTTTTTCTCTGTCTCTCTCTGTCACTGTCTGATATTGCTTGCTGTCTTTCCCCCAACCACCCAGGCATTTTGTTTGCCTTTCAAAAATCCTGTTGTGATCGCTGACGCCTGTGTACACCTCTGAAATATGGCTTGTGTAAGGCAACAGCTCCATCTGTCTCTGTTGGAAACCTTTTTGTCCAATTCAATAAATAATGGACAATAATATATATATATATATATATATATATATATATATATATATAAATAATATATATATATTTGAAAGTTAAGTGTGTAATATCTGCGCCACTAGTGTCACCAAAAACGGAATTGCTAAAAAATTTACAGGTTTCCTCAACATTCTCCTTGTCTACCATTGTTTGGACAAACAGATAGTTCTGTCCAAAACTCACGCCATTGGTTAAATAAATGTTGCTGTCTCAGGTTGGTTGGTTTGCTAAAAGAAACAGAGCAATATTTTGATAGGGCCACAGAGCCACAGTGTTTACACTTCTCTGAGTAATCAACCAACAAATTACTTACTTTTAGTTGTCTATGTATATTACGCTGGGACAGGGTAAAAATGGTTTTACATTGAAAAAAAAAAAACATAAAAGAAAAAAATTCCATATTTGGTTTAGACGCTGCTGATAAACAAGGTCTTTTCCATTTTCTTTAGGTGAGTGTCAGTTCAATTATCTCCACCAAGTAGTGAAGACCCAAAAAATGTGATAATGTTTATAGTAGATATATTAAAATGATGTGATATACAGTCTGACATTTCAGCGTACCACTGCGCTCCTAAAATCATCTGGAGACAAAATATAAACATGCTCAGTCTTGTCAGACAGGGACTGTTCAGCAACATTTTGTGAACCCAGTGAAGTCACAAAAGGCCACAGAGAGCCTTTTGTATTTGGGGAAGTGATAAACAAGTGAAGGTAAATGTCCAGGCAGTAATAAAAATATTATTTATGGGAATAATAAGCCACTAGCAAAGTCAACATTAAATAAAAATGGACCCTATTTACTTTCTTAAAGCTGAAGTGTGAAATTTCTGCACCACTAATGCTGCAACCACTTTGTGGCTCAGTCAGGGCCGTTTCTGACCATATGGGGGCCCTAAGCAAAATCCTACTTGGAGGCCCCTCATCTTTTAATATATATATATATATATATATATATATATATATATATATATATATATATATATATATATAATAAAAACAACCTTGCTTTGCAGGGCCCCCTGGTTGCTCATGGCCCTAAGTGGCTGCTTATACCACTTATAGCTAGATACGGCCCTGGGCTCAATCCTGGTATGCAATGCACCAATCAGAGAATCACAGCAAACAAACCGTGGCAAAAGAGCTCTGTAGTGACCATCTTACTACATTTTCAAACTTCTTACATATTTGCATTTATTTGAATATTTTGCAATATACTTTAATATATCGTTTCTATACTTATAATTAACAACCTTAAATCAATAGTTTTATATTTTTCCATAATTTTTAATTCAATTACATCATTCCCAATGCTTCATTGGATTGCATTTCAGTCCCTCATGAAAAATGTTAAGTACACTGTTTTTTTATCCAATTTTCCAAACTTTTTTTTGCTTCAAATCAAAGTTTGTAATGTTGTGATTCACCTCGGAGCTGGCTGGTTGGGTTATGGCTTAAAACTCTTTTATGAAAGGATTTATGAAATATCTATGGGAAAAAATAATGAAAAAATACTTCTGGAATCAAGATGGCTGAAAAAGTGGGCGGGCACTGTTGCACTCAATTGTGTTTTAAGGGGAGGGACATTCTCATTCTAGAAATCATTTGATTGGACAAAAATCTGTGTAGTGCAGGCTGAGTCATCAATATTTTTGGTCTGCTTTCCTAGAAAAGACAGACTGTAAATTTGAAATGCTAAAAGGGAATTTTGTCAGTGTTTAGGAGTACACTAGCATATAGATTACTTCAAAGCTAACACAGATGGACTCAAAACTAAAAATTTTATTTCATGGGGTCAAACATAAAAAAGTAACATCAATAAACCTTAAAACATCTTCTGATTGGCTGTAAATGTGATTATGCCACGTCATGCTGCATTTTCGCGTTCAGTGTGGTCAGAAAATGTGCTTATCGCTGGATTGTTATCACATTGTATCTGGTTAGGAAAAAGCCACTAAGTCGCTTTGGATAAAAGTGTCTTCCAAATGAATAAATGTTAATTTAAAATTTGTTTGTGCATTTCCTTCTCCTTGAGAAATGCAACCTTTCTCCCTCTGCAGTGCTGATCATGCCGCGGAGCCCCATGTCCAGCGAGGAGGAAATGGCTCAGAGTTTTTCTGACTCAGCCAGCTCGGAATCAGACAGTTCCAGAGATGAGCCTTCCAGGCTGGATCGACCTACCAGTGGCCGATTGGACAACAGCCTGAGAGACACAATGCTAATCTGTGTAGTCATCCCTGACCTGCAGCAGTCTGTGAGTGTACACACACACACACACACACACACACACACACACACACACATAAACACTGCTGTTTCGTCTCAGGGTGTTGGGCCATGTGGTCTTTGCTAAATTATATTATTACAGTAAATTGCTTCCCTCTTACAGTTTCAGCTTCTCTCTGGAGCTGTTTGGGTTTTAGTGAATTTTTTTTTTTTTAACTTATGCAATTGGGACAGAGCAACAAGTATTTTTGACCTATTTCACTCAAAGTAGAAAATTACATTGTCATGCTTTAAGGGAAAGAAGTTCTCAGAAGTTTTAAGTGCGGTATAGCTCAAAGTAATTTTAACACAGGCCTTTTCTATATTTAAAATTGGCCATTTTACTGGTTATACCCAGGTCTGATATGAACCTGTGAGCAAATTTCACATGTGAAGGCGTTTAGTTTAGAGGGTTAAGGTAGAGATGCAAAACAATGGCCCATTTAATTCTTATAGTCAATGAAAAGATGGGACATAGTCATAAAAATGCTAAATTATGAATGTTTTTGGTGTATACAAATTTGACAAACATTATTAGTGGGCCAAATTGAACAAATAGAACAATAAAAAAAGTAAAATAAAAAAATGGTTATAAAATTTAATCCTTGTTAATTTGTCAGTCAATCAAAGGCAAATAATGATAAATTAATGATCTGTGTTTTCCTCATTTCTTTTTTTGTTTTCCTCCGTTTTTACATTATAGCACACAATTGTTTTCCCCTGGTTAATCTGTACACCTGCTATAGCCTGATAGAGCATATATCTGTCTGTCTCTCTCTCTCCCTGTCTTTCTCTCTCATCCTTTCTCTGTGGCTTTGCCAGAAATCCATGAGGTTCAGTCCTGATGCCACAGTATGGGTTGCTAAGCAGCAGATCCTGTGTACACTCACACAGAGCCTAAGAGATGTGCTCAACTATGGGCTCTTCCAGCCAGCGGTGGATGGGAGGGAAAGTGGTTTCCTAGAGGAGGAACGACCATTAAAAGACTACCCCCTGCCCACCAACAAGAGCATTCCTACTCTGGAGGTTATTGTCCCAGTTTAGAGAGGAACTTTGACCATAAACCGTGGGAAAAACTTTCACGAATATTAGTAATGCTAGTACAGCTATTTCTAGTATTAGTATTACTGTTATCAATTGTAATATAATTGTGCTGCTATTATGTCACTATATATTATAGTATTCATGTGTTTACAGTACATAAATACTGTAATACTAATTCACTTAGTGCTTTTTTGTGCAAAACCAGTATAGTTTTTTTAATGAGTAGGGTGGCCTATGGCTGATATAGGCTAATGCTAATATATACATATTTACAATACAATGACCGCAAATGATATGTATACAAAACTGTGTTGGGTAGTAACTAACTAAAAGCAGTGAAGCTATAAATTAACTATTAACTATTTAAACTAAATTTTTTCAGTAGCATGACAGGATCTCAGCCAAAGTCTTTTTAGCAAGTCAGTCCACTTGGTGGCCATCTTTGGAACGCTCTCTGGCAGGCTGGGCAGCTATTTATCTACGTAAACAAGCGGCACACAAGTGCAGCTCCTATCTTCTTGAATGAGGAAAGACTGAAATCTACAAAACGGTTGGTCAAGATTTTATTAAGAAGATTTTTAAGAACATATTTCAAATTAGCTGACAAAACTGGTGTCATAAATTGTGCTTCTTTAGCTCAGATCACACAAAAAAACGCAATTTTTCCCACTTGTTTAGCTAATGCACATGCGCGTTCTTGGTTGATTGACAGGCAATGTCTGTATCTTAAAGGTGATTGGCTCTTTTCTACATCCGTTGACCGTTCCAATTTTTCCCATTCATTTTAATAGAAGTGGCCTGTCTCTGCTAAATACTCTCTGATCTCAACACAATAGTGTAACTTTTCTAGTTACAAGCTAAATTTTTTCACCGATTAGCGGTGTAGGCTTTATTTGTCACATTATATTGCAAATGTGGTTAAAATAAATTATTGACTTATATTTAGCATTAGGTACACAATTTTCATTTTAGGAAGTCGGATGCTCGGATGGTTCATGTAAATGTTCACTGATGATTTACTGATCAATTATTCACTAATTCAATTAAGCCCCTGCGCAGCCTTAACCCTTGTGTTGTGTTCATTTGTGCTAACACCTTTTGGGTTCCTGGTCAAAAATTACGGGTCCATTAAGATTGTAAATAAATCTCTCATATTGCATATATTATCCCAATATATTGCATAAGATCTTTTTGTCAACTTCTTTTTTAGTAATTATGACAGGTTTTGTACTTCTTTTTTGAACATATATATATATATATATATATATATATATATATATATATATATATATATATATATATATAAAACAAAAAAACATTATTGATAGAAGGGTTCATTGAACTGAGCTTATACCTGCAGAAACAATTAAATAAAAAAATAAAAAAAATTATGTAATAAATTAATAACCACCTGCTTGATCTACACAAAATAGGTGTTGTTTTAAAGCTTATAATCTGGATTTTACTATGCATATAGCTGATCCTACCAATTCTTAAATAATGCTTTTTAATTGGCTGACAAATTAGAACATAATTTGCAAATTTGTTATCACAAAAATTATATTCAGAGTTTGTAAAAACATAAAAAAAGATGAGATAGCCATGTGTTATATATTGTTGGAAAGGTCTCAATTAGTAAAATGCAATGAGCTAATTTGTTTTACTCCAAGGGCCAAACTTCAGTGAGTATAAGTGTATGAAATTCCCACTGACACACATAAATATAATAAACAGGAATGTCTTTTTGCCACATTTTTCCTTATTACTTCCTGAAACAGAATAATATATTGAAACTTACAGCAGACTATCCCGTGTCAGGGTTCTGCCCTTAGTTTTGTTTTTTCCCCTTTGTGGCAGAGCCCTGACATGTACATGTTCTTTGTCTGTTTTGTGTCTTGTGTCTGGATTCAGCCACTTTGGTTGGTTCGGTTTATTCACTCTGTGGCTGAGTTCATGCACTTGTGTTTGTCTCGTACTGTGTGAATGTACTTTTGATGGATTTGTGTTTTCTCATTCCCATGTGCATTCGTGTCTGTCTTCAGTGATAACACCACCCTCTCATTTGCCTTGTTAACTGTCTGATTATTAGTTTATTTGTTTCACCTGCCCTCCTCATTATCTCCTTGTTTTCTCCTCTATTTAAGCTCCTCTCGTGTTCTGCCCTGTGCTAGATTGTGTGTTGGTCCTTGTCACTTAGTCTGTCTAGCTCTGGTTCCTGATTCGGTTGGTCATCTTTTGTTTGCTGCCAGTTTCTCTGTTTTGATTCATGTCTCTCCATTGTGAGTTTTTGTTTTCAAATTTTGTTATTATATTGATTTTTGGATTTCTCTCCATGAGAGTTTTGTGTTCTATTTTGTGTTATTTTTTATAATAAAGCACATTGTATTGCCTCCTGCACTTGGGTCCTTCCCTCATCACAATGTGACATAACAATGACATAAAAATCTGGTCAAAATGGACCCAGAAGAGGCAATGGGCATTTTATTATTTTATTACTTTGCACCGGCCCGAAAGGAACTGGTCTCAAAGTACCGCTCAGCTCAACCACACCATGGCGAGCTCCCAGAACAGTTATGGCTTTGGTGTCTACACAGTGAGACTCACAGGTGGTACTTTGACGAGACCCAGTTAAAACAGCTCTTCCTTTCGGGCTTGGACAATCCGCTTAGCACAGAGGTGTTAAGCGAGATGTTTGTTTTACACTTTTGGGATCTGTTGGACCATGTTTGCAGCCTTGCGGAAGTTGAAAACCTGCTGCAGAGATGGAATGCCAGATCCAAGAACCACCCCTCAACCCATACCCTGTTTCGCCCCGGGCACTTCTCGGGCTTCACGTTGCCGTAAGAGGAGGAATCTCACGGATGACTGCCATGAGGCGGTGGCCGTTCCCACAGCAGTGCTTCTGACCATCCAGAAGGGGGGGGGGGAGAAGGGCTGTTCCCCTGCTGCTGCCAGTGTCCTCGGCCACGGAGGCCATTCCCTTGCCGTTGCCAGCATCCTCTGCCACGGAGGCTGCTCCCCTGATGCTGTCAGCACCCTCGGTCACAGAGGCCATTCCCCTGCCAGCAGCGCTTCCTCTCCTGATCACGGAGGTTGGTATGCTTACCATCTCATACCTGGTTACTGCCCTCCTGTGTGTTTGGGCTGCTCACGTCTCCATGCTTCCCCCAGCGGCCGCTGCCCAATCTGACCCTTCGCCAGCAGCTGCCGCCCAGTCCAGACCCTTGCCAGTGGCCGACGTCCAGTCCGGTCCCTAATCAGTGGTCGCCACCCAGTTTGACCCTGCTCCTATCCCGGAGCTCCTGCCGGACCTCATCTCGGTTCCTCAAGCCGCCTCCCAGGCCACCGGACCGCACTCCTGGCCTCCTGACACTGCCCCCTACCTGGACACTCCTCCCAGGCCACTGGACCCCGCCTCTGACCTGTACCCTCCTTCCTTGCCTCCTGACACTGCCTCCTACCTGGACCCTCCCTCCAGGCTTCCAGACCCCGTCCCATACCTGGACCCTCCTCCCAGGCCACTGGACCCTGCCTCTGACCTGTACCCTCCTTCCTGGCTTCCTGACACTGCCTCCTACCTGGGCCCTCCTCCCAGGCCACTGGACCCTGCCTCTGACTTGTACCCTCCTTCCAGGCCGCCTGACCCTGCCACCTACCTGAAGCATCCTGTCAGGCCGCCTGACCCCACCCCTAATATGGAGCCACATCCTTGGACTTTTTTGTTGACCCCCACAACCCCCCCCCGTTAATCATGTTTTTTGTTTACTGTTTTTGTTTCATGTCTGTCTTCAGTGATAACCCCACCCTCACGTTTGCCTTGTTATTTGTCTGATTATTAGTTTATTTGTTTCACCTGCCCTCCTCATTATCTCCTTGTTTTCTCCTCTGTTTAAGCTCCTCTTGTGTTCTGTCCTGTGCCAGATTGTTTTGTGTGTTGGTCCTTGCCACTCGATCTGTCTAGCTCTGGTTTCTGATTTGGTCGGTCATCTTTGTTTGCTTCCAGTTTTTTCAGTTTCTCTGTTTTGATTAATGTCTCTCCATTGTGAGTTTTTGTTTCTGTTTTCAAAGTTAGTTCAGTTTAGTTATTGTTGATTTTCGGTTTTCTCTCCATCGTGAGAGTTTTGTGTTCTGTTTTGTTATTTTCAATAAAAGCCCATTCATTGTCCTTTTGCATTTGGGTCCTCTCCTCTTCACGCTTGATAGCGTTCCTGACAATCCTGATTAAAATATGCCCAAACACAACATAATATGATAAGTACATCTTGAAATATTCCTCAAAGCATGTACATGGAAAGACGATGCACAAAAAGGCACTCAACGCACATTGTTTGTGTGTGCATGTGCAAATGTTCGAGGACTTTGTGTGTGCAAACTCACATCCACATACTGTATGTGGTTATCTAAAGGATTGGGATGCTCCTGAACACTTAATATTTCTGTATTTTGTAGCCTAATCAATTCATTTCCAATGGCCTGCCACTTTAGACTGGGAACACTACAGGTGTAACAAAGTTAAATAAAACCAATAACATTTTATGAAAAAGATCTAAAAATAAATTGCGTGTTCAGATGCCCTGTATGAACAAAGTAAACTGGATGAAATAAACTACAGTTTTCAGAAAAAGAAAGTTAATCGGTCAGATTGACCAGAACACAATATAAGGGTGAAAGGGACATTGCCAGAAGACACTATCTTCTTTTTTGAAGTGAACTGTTAAATTCAGGGCCAGCGCTAGCTATAGGCAGAGTAGGCAATTGCCTAGGGACTCTTCCAAATCCGGTCGCACTCTCTGGACGGACGGTGAAATGCTCAGTTGTATTAGTTGTAGTTAGTTAACAACTATTACTTTAAATGACTACTACTGTTAATGTTTTCTTGCTATCATAAATTATTATCTCCATCTATATTTTGCAGTTTCGTTATAAGAGCAGAGTGTACCAGCAGCCAAACGTCAACGAGAAACAGATTGAAAAGCTCCACACGCAGGTGAGACATTTTGCATTATTATAACATTTGCTTTGACATATGTAGATTAGCCTACTATGCATATTTGTCAAAAAAGCGTATGTCTATTTTTTGACACCCAGGTGGTGGTTAACCTGTTTTCCGTAATGATAATTGACTATTTAACATACATATAAAATTAAAGCTATTTGCTTAATTGCGAGCAGGAGAGGGTTTCTTGGTATACGTCTGTTTAAACAGGAAAAAGAAACATAAAAGATCACAAAATCAAATTTTTTCTTGCTAGGAGAGAATATCTAACACACAACATTCATTTTAGACTGTGCTGATAAATAATGCAGCAGACCGGTGCATTTGCATATGTTTTGGACTTAGAAAAACTTTGCGATCAAGATGGTCATTGATGTTCACGTTTTAGTGTTTTCAGCCTGTTTTTGCACTGGTCAGGTGGTTTTGAGGTCTTTCATTGAGGCTCTTCCATGACCAACCCCATCCCCCCCCCCCAAACTGCAACCCTGAAGCTCTGAACCAAGTTTTTAATTGCCTACTTCCTCTAGCACTGCGTGTCCTGTGCTGAGCTGTGTCTTCGAGTTTATTGCGCAGACAATTTATCTGCAGTCCCCACTGCTTCCCTCTGCATTTAAAACTCTCCCTCTCATTGCACTGAGCTTTCTAGCTCTCTTAATAAGTTATTATATTGAAGCTTCGCAAGTCGCTTGGGTTTTGCTAAGGATGACGTAAGAACATCCTTTGTGTACGCACTTGTTTCGGGAAGCCACGTCCAAAGAAATAATGTTCATCCTTCTTCAGATGGAATTTCAATGCATTATTGGTAGTTGTAGTACAGGATTCACATGGGTGAATGCTTGGAGGGGTTTGCTTTTAAAAATAGTCTGACTACACTATTATAAGTGAAAAAGTTACTTGTTACCTTAAAGGAATGGTTCACCCAAAAATGAAAATTCTCTCATCATATACTCACCCTCATGCCATCCTAGATGTATAAGACTTTCTTCTGCAGAACACAAATGAAGATATTTAGAAGAATATCTCAGCTCTGTAACAATGCTAATGTTAATTAAGTTAATGGTGGCCAAAACTTTGAAGCTCCAAAAAAACATAAAGGCAGCATAAAAGTAATCTATAAGACCCCAGTGGTTTAATCCATGTCTTCTGAAGCGATCTAATTGATTTTGGGTGAGAACAGACCAAAATATAACTAATTTTTCACTGTACTTTTAAGGAGTGATTTCTACCTGATCCGACCCTTTAAAAAGACTTTTGCTGGAATAACCAAAGGTAGTATGTTTAATTCAGGCATATTAAAGGATAGTTCTCCCAGAAAAGGACAATTTTGTCATTATTTACTCACCCTCATGTCGTGCCAACCCCATATGCCATTCTTTCTTCTGTGGTACAAAAAATACACTTTTTTGAAGAATATCCTGGCTGCTCTTTTCCATATAGTGAAAGTGAAAGGGGACTAGGGCTGTCAAGCTCCAAAAGAAAAAGCAGGAAAAAAAGTAGTCTACTTTATATGACTCATTCACTATTTTCCATGTCTTCTGAAGCGATATGATAGCTTTGTGTGAGGAACACATATTTAAGTCTTATTATTATACTGTAGCTCTTAAAGGGATAGTTACCCAAACATTCACTCTTTATTTACTCACCCTCATGTCATCCCAAACTCAAATGACTTACTTTCGTCTGTGAAACTCAAGCAAAGATACAGTATTTTGAAGAATGTACCAGGTGTTCTGAAAGTCAATGGGGTCCAAATCTTTCAAGCTCCAAAAAGGACATAAAGACAATATTAAAGTATAATCCATACAAAGCGATATGATCACTTTGGATGAGAAACAGATCAAAATTTTAACTCTTTCACCTAGAAGTATGTGAACTAGCTTCACTCATGAATGCACCAAGGAGACTTCAGATGTCAAGATTTATAGTGAACAAGGACATACATTTTGGTCTGTTTCGCACTTAAAGCTATCGTATGGTTTTAAAAGACATGGATTAAATCGTATGGATTGCTTTTATGCAGACTTTATGATTTTTCAAAGCTTGAAATTTTGGAGCCCAGTTTTGTCTTTCATTGTATGGACAAAAACATCGTACATTCTTCAAAATATGTTCATTTATGTTCATTCACAGAAGGAAGAAAGCCACAAGAGTTTGGAACGATATGAGTGTGAGTAAATTATGAGAGAATTATCCTTTTTGGGTGAACTATTCCTTTAAATCAGACATGGAGCCAATGTCAATGACATTTGATCGTTGGACAATCAAAAACCAGTGATGTCATATGGACCACATTCATGGTACTTTTATGGTGCTTTTTTGGTCATTGGAATTTACTTTACTTGGGTAAACTGTTCCTTTAAATAATATTTTTGACTCAGTTCATTTAATGTTACCACAAGAAGTGCATGTTAGGTTACATGACAAAACACTTTTTACAGTGTTGTCATTGGGAATGGTGTTGAACACAGGATAACATCTTTGTAGTTAGCCTAATGGGTTTAAAGTCATTTGCTGCCATAGGCTGATGCTAAAGTGTGAATTATTGAAAGCTAGCAGTGTTCGGATGGAATTCAAAGGTTTAATAATGCAAACACTTAATATTTTACGCTGGGTAATAATATATGGCACTTGCCACACTTGTTTTCTTGGCCTCATATTGGAGACCATCTTCGATGTGTATATTTGTGTCTGCTGTCCGTCAGGGGCTTATCTGTGATGATCTGTGATTGTTATATGGCGTTTCTCCCCAAGTGGTCTCTTGCTATCTCTTTGCCTCGCCAGAGGCAGCTGTGGTCTCTCTCTCTCTCTCTCTCTCTCTCTCTCTCTCTCTCTCTCTCTCTCTCTCTCTCTCTCTTTCTTTCTCTCTCTCTCTCTGATGTCCCTGTACTGGGAGCTGCTCTCCTATCTATTTTTAACCAGCCTTGTATCGCAGCATGTGTGTCCCAAAGATCTCAACATGAGAGGAAGTGAGCAGAGACCCTTTACACTCTTGTCAAATGGTCTGTCTTTTCCTTCTTTTGTTCCTGTCCCTTCTCTTCCTCCTCAATCATTAGACATTACATTATCTTTTTATGCTAACCTCATCTGATCTCTCACTCTCTCTATCTAACTCTTTTAAGGCCAACCTGAGGAAATTTATGGAATACATCCAGCACCATCAGGTGGACAAAGTCGCCAAGATGTTGGAGAGAGGGTTGGATCCTAACTATCATGATCCTGAAACTGGTGGTAGGGGATAAACTCCTTCCTCCTACTTGACAAAAATGACAATTCTGGCATAATTTACTTACCTATATATTGTTCCAAACCTAGGGTTGGACAGTCTCAGTCTCCATATGTTTTCACTGTATGGAAAAAAAACCCTGAACTTACACACATTTAAAAACTCACAGCTTTAAAATATGAGCTAAATCTTATTTTTGTTTTGCTGTATGACCTGTTCTCCTGAATTTCAATTACAGCAATCAACAGTTTTCTTGTCTGTTTAAGCTTTGGGGCTATGCATGTTAGATGTAATTTACTTTGACAGACCAGATATTTCAGGAGGTTTTTTGAATGATTTCTTTACTGCTCCATTAGATCATTTTCTTGTTTATCGATTTCGTTAAAACATGACATAATTTTTTACATTACAGGTTATATTTAACATATTTACTCATTGAAGAAATATTCAGAGTTCAATGCAAGTTAAACTCAATTGACAACAGTTGTGGCATAATGTTGATAGCCACAAAAATTTGACTCATCACTCTTTTTCAAAAATCACGGTTACAGTGAGTTACTTACAATGGAAGTGAATGGGGCCAATACACATCCATTAAAATACTCACTGTTTCAAAAGTATAGCCTCAAGACATAAACAATATGCATGTAAACATGATTTAAGTGTGATAAAATCCCTTACTAACCTTTTCTGTGTAAACTTGTATCAAATTTTACAATTTAGTTGCCATGACGACGTAACCTAAAACCCTAAAATGGACTTAAAAACAACGATTTTAAGAACTTTACAGCTCAAATAATACATGAGTTTTAAAATAAGGATTAATGTTAATGCTTTTATAAAATTAAAAGCTTTACATTTCTGCATTTAAACCCTCCAAAAAATTGGCCTCCATTCACTTCCACTGTAAGTGTCACACTGTAACCTCGATTGTTTTCTTTCGTTTTTTTAAAGAAAAGGAGGGACGAGTTGAAATAATTTTTTGTGGCAATCAGCATTATGCTGCAAATAATGTTGATTGATTTATGAACACTTATATTGTTACACACCACTTAATACTAAATGCTAACAGATACGATAGCCACTATTTAATATCTTTTGTAAGTTGTTTTCAAAAAACTATTCACAATAATATCTTTAATTTAGAATTGTTCATGCTTCAAGTCATTTCTTTTAATGTGTGATGGAAAAGATGGACATTGTTTAGATCTTTTGTTCTCTGGCATAGAAAGAGTTAACCATTTGAATTGGAAAAAAGAAACCCTAATACTATCAGCTTTCAATATGTACAGATTAAGATTGATAAAATAAAAATGCTAATATTGGACAATACCATTTAAACATTGGTATATCATGCATCCCTAATTATTGTTTTGATTAATTGTAATAAAATTTCTTGAGTAATATCTTATATCTTTTATAATGAGTGACTTAACCTTTAATGCGTTTTTTGTGCATCTGGTCCACAGAGACACCACTAACCCTTGCGGCCCACCTGGACAATATGGTCGAAACTATAATGGCATTGAAAAATGGTGGAGCTCATTTAGATTTTCGCTCTCGTGATGGAATGACTGCACTCCATAAAGCAGCCAGGGCAAAGAATGAGATAGCTCTTAAGGTAATAAATGACCTCATTCCCAGTGGCGGTATGAGTTTATAGCTGTGCTGGAGTGATCCTCTTCTTTGATTGTCAGTTTGGTATTATACAGTAATGGTATCAGATGGTAATACTATGGTACTCTTAGATATACACCACAGCACAATCTTTTGTACATGGTACTCTAAAGTGCTTACAAAAATACCACAGTAAACAGATGTTGTTGTTACTAGTTGTTGCTGAAAAGAATTCGACAAAATGACAAACAATACATAAAATATAGATTCACAGTTTCACTTACAAACTAAACACCAGGCGTTCAAAGATAAGACGGTTGACTTCTGCTGAAAATAACCAGGGTTGACAAACCAAAAACTAAAAATGACCTGCAAAATGACAGTGCGAAGCCACATTTTCCATACAGCAAGTACCGCTCACTTTTATTGACAGTGGAGGATGATTTACGACTAGCTGTGTTGGTTATTGAACCACAGATTGGCGCAAAGTGCTCTTTGAATCAGGCTCAGCCATCACACTAAATACGGTAAGTAAAGGTGTATGTATTTTATGAATCGGTATGTGTATGTCGTGTATAACCTAAGTTATATCATTTAAATAGTATGTCAAGTAGTATATCATGGACAGGGTTGGGGAGTAACGGAATACATGTAATGGGATTATGTATTTAAAATACAAAATATAAGTAACTGTATTCCACTACAGTTACAATTGAAATCATTGGTATTTAGAATACAGTTACATTCAGAACGTATTTTGATTACTGAAGAGATTACTTTACATTTTATTGTCATTTGTTTCATTTAATATTTAGTCCTTTCAGATGGAAAACATTTATACATATAAATGATGCGATCCAAAGTGCATTTGAACAGCGGTGAAACACTTTCTTATGATGTGTTACATTCATACGAGCAGACAGAGAAGTACGTTTGAAGTAAGTTTGGAGCAGAAGAAATAGAAATAAACCTTGTGTAAATTGTCAGCTTTATGCTAAATGCTATTTCTAGCCATTTTACATGCACATGTTACCAGGCACGATCAAATTTTTTTATCAAGAAAATTCACCTTCAGTTCATAATTTCTTTTTTTCTAGTAAGATCTTTGATATTAGGGCAAAAATTGTATTCTTGATAATAATGTTTGTATTGTTTTCCTGTAAAAATATTTAAAAATCCTTAAAACAAGATTAATTTGATTTATCTTGTTTTAGAAACAACACTGCATAAATATTTAAGTTTTTCAGAGAATGTATTTTTAACGTGTATTTTGTCTTACTGTACTGGCAGAGTTTTTATAGTCAAAACAAGTGAAAAAATCTACCAGTGCTGAAGAAGTAATCCAAAGTACTAAGAATACGTTACTGACCTTGAGTAATCTAACTAAATACACTATATTGCCAAAAGTATTCGCTCACCCATCCAAATAACTGAATTCAGGTGTTCCAATCACTTCCATGGCCACAGGTGTATAAAATGAAGCACCTAGGCATGCAGACTGCTTCTACAAACATTTGTGAAAGAATGGGCCGCTCTCAGGAGCTCAGTGAATTCCAGTGTGGTACTGTGATAGGATGCCACCTGTGCAACAAGTCCAGTCATGAAATTTCCTTGCTACTAAATATTCCACAGTCAACTGTCAGTGGTATTATGACAAAGTGGAAGTGATTGGGAATGACAGCAACTCAGCCACGAAGTGGTAGGCCACGTAAAATGACAGAGCGGGGTCAGCTGATGCTGAGGCGCATAGTGCGCAGAGGTCGCCAACTTTCTGCAGAGTCAATCGCTACAGACCTCCAAAGTTCATGTGGCCTTCAGATTAGCTCAAGAACAGTGCGTAGAGAGCTTCATGGAATGGGTTTCCATGGCCGAGCAGCTGCATCCAAGCCATGCATCACCAAGTGTAATGCAAAGCGTCGGATGCAGTGGTATAAAGCACGCCGCCACTGGTCTCTAGAGCAGTGGAGACGCGTTCTCTGGAGTGACGAATCACGCTTCTCCATCTGGCAATCTGATGGACAAGTCTGGGTTTGGCGGTTGCCAGGAGAACGGTACTTGTCTGACTGCATTGTGCCAACTGTGAAGTTTTGTGGAGGGGGGATTATGGTGTGGGGTTGTTTTTCAGGAGCTGGGCTTGGCCCCTTAGTTCCAGTGAAAGGAACTCTGAATGCTTCAGCATACCAAGAGATTTTGGACAATTCCATGCTCCCAACTTTGTGGGAACAGTTTGGGGATGGCCCCTTCCTGTTCCAACATGACGGTGCACCACTGCACAAAGCAAGGTCCATAAAGACATGGATGAGCGAGTTTGGTGTGGAACTTGACTGGCCTGCACAGAGTCCTGACCTCAACCCGATAGAGCACCTTTGGGATGAATTAGAGCGAAGACTGCGAGCCAGGCCTTCTCGTCCAACATCAGTGTCTGACCTCACAAATGCGCTTCTGGAAGAATGGTCAAAAATTCCCATAAACACACTCCTAAACCTTGTGGAAAGCCTTCCTAGAAGAGTTGAAGCTGTTATAGCTGCAAAGGGTGGGCCGACGTCATATTAAACCCTATGGATTAAGAATGGGATGTCACTTAAGTTCATATGCGTCTAAAGGCAGATGAGCGAATACTTTTGGCAATATAGTGTACGTTACAAATTACATTTTACAGCATGTATTCTGTAATCTGTAGTGGAATACATTTCAAAAGTAACCCTCCCAACCGTGATCATGGACCTTAGCACACTTTTTTTCTAAGTGAATTTTGGGTTGAGGTGGGGGTGGGGCACAGGTTCCTTTTACAACTGAGGAGGGCACATGTCCTTAAAGGTTGAAACCCCCTGCATTAAAACATGGTGGGTGTGTTTGGTGGCTGACATTTTCAGAGGGTCCTGCGCATTTTAGCACAGTATGTGGACTTTTCAGATGGTCTCTTATCTACTGTACGCAAATATCACGGTTAAATTAAGGATCTTGAACAATTTTGCCCTATAGCAATCGGACCACCTTAAATACGGGACAAAATGCGCCCTGTATTGATTCGATACAGGACGTATCATTTCATCTTTACATACGGGATGATCCCATATTTTATGGGAAGGGTGGCAACACTAAGTACATGCCCCCCCCCCCAATAAAACATGGTAGCCTACTAACATGGTACATGTCAGAAAAAAGTCCATTACAAAATAAATACCCTCACAGTACAAAAATGCTATGCTAGGCACAGTATAGTATGGCACCATAGCATTTTTGGTGCTGTGATGGCACTTTCTTGTTAGTGATGGTAGTAACATTGTACCATATCCAAAAACCATAGTACCATATTACTTTTTGGCTCTTTTTTGTGTTATCTAGTACAGTGCAGCTACAGAAATGTATTATTGTGTCAATGACTCTGCTGTGTCTTATCTTACTAAGAGTACTGTATACGTATCTCTCGGAAAGAGTGAACATTCTTTGAAAGTACACTGCACAAACTAATTTATTATTTAAAAAAGTAATTGGTAATTCTGTTATTTAAGGTTTTTTTTTTTTCAATAATTATTTCATCACCATTGCTTTTTATCCTTGACAACAATTGGAAATCTAATACTGCTGATGTACTACTTGTTTGCGCCCTCAATTGTAAAACACAATTTCCTCTGTGCTGCTGAACTCACAGTATATTACTTGCCATTTATAAAGGCCTCTTCACAGAATCTTAGTTTGTGTCACTACAAAATGTTAGAACCATAGATTTCCTCATTTAGTTACTGGAGAGCCTGGGTTATGTAATTTTAGAGAAAGGAAGAAAGTGCTTGTAGTCGTTCAGTCATGAAACCGCTTGGTTGGGTAAAGATTGGATGACAAGTTTTAAACCTGTACATATTAATTCCAATGAGACAGTTTAGCCCCAAGACAGAAATTGCGTTTGCTAAGTGTGATTGCGTTTGCGATGCATGTTTTGTATTATTAGATTTGGTTACATGCATATGTATAGCTTTATGCTTTACATATTTACATTGCATATTCGCAGAGTTTTTTAGTGCAGTGATTCCCAACATGGGGAAACATTTTTATTACAATTTTGATCCAATAATATGGTGTTTTTTATGTAACTGCATTGTTTCGTACCACATTTCAGTGTATTCTCTTTTCCACTGGAAACCTAATGCTAAGACTTTTTTCTTTGCAGACTATGTTAGATTTAGGTGCATCTCCAGACTATAAGGACCGACAGGGTTTGACTCCACTCTACCATACAGTTACTGTAGGGGGAGACCCCAGCTGCTGCGAGGTACTACTGTGTGCCCACGCCAGTGTCGGAAGCCATGATGAGAACGGCTGGCATGAAATCCACCAGGTGGCGCTGTCTTTCACATTATTATCAGTAGTTAGTTGGCGACAATCAGTAAAAAGGGTGTGAACTTGCTCTTTTTTTAAAGGCTTCTAAAAAGCCTTCTTTTGGCTAAAAACCCAAACATCATTTACTCATCATCAAACCATATGATATTCTTTCTTCTGTGGAACAAAAAATGAGATGTTCGGCAGAATGTTAAGTCTCAGTCACCATTCAATTCCATTGTTCAAAAAAAGATGCAAATGAATGGTGACTGAGGCTAACAGTCTGCCTAACATCTCCTATTGTGTTCCACACAGAAAGAAAGTAATACGGGTTTGGAGCAACAGAGTAAATGATGACAGAATTTTTTGTGCGAACTATACCTTTAAGAGTCAAAAACAGTTGGGGTTATACATATATGTATAGGGGAGGTAAGTTAGTAGTTAGTTTTTATAAAGAGGTTATAAAATTGCTGCAGTTTTGTATGACAGCAGCTTTGTTCAATTAATAGACAAGTGGCAAGATCAAACTAGTTTAAAATGGACCAATCAACATCATCTGTTGTGACGGCGTACTGACATCTAGTGTTGTTACAGGTGGACTGCACAATGTTATTACCCTGTCAGTCAAATTATTTCTGTGATGTATTTGATCTCTCTATTCAAGGGAAAATGGAAAAGAAGGATGTATAGTTTACTTTTATACACAGATTCTTTGAAAAATATGAGATGACTGTACTGAAGACTTAATGATGTTTTTATGTTTCAAAGGACTTCTACATCAGTCGTACTGTATACATTTTTAAGACTCTCAAATGCTTTTCTGTACACCAGCAGAAACTGTTACAAATTCTGTTTTTATCCTCATAGAAACTGTTTAATATATTGCCACAAAAATTACAGTGGCCCCAGAAAGTACTTGGACACCTTTGGACAAATAAGTCACACTTAAAAATATCTGAATGCCACTTCAATAGATACAAATTACTAAACTATGTGGCATCTGCAAACAAATGATGCTAGAGCTTTTCTCAGAACTAACTAACAATTTTCTTAGCCATTTTATTTACCAACAGGTCTCAAGGTCATTTAGTGCGTGGATGCATGAATTCATGCATGAGTTCCCCTCAGGTTCACACAAGTATCTTAGCAGAGTAACCCCAGGTGTAGTTCAGCACATTAACTACAGTATGGACATGTTCCACTAAAGTCTGACAAGGAGAAAGTGCCCAAATAATTTTGAATTTGTTTTATCATTTGGAACCTAAACTTTTTTGGTGATATTTCTTTAAAAGAAATGCCATTGGTTTGATATTTTGTTATATAATGCAAAGAAATGTAATACATTTTAAGTGGCTTAAGTGTACAGATATTTTTTGGGGGTTACTGTATAGTATAAACAATAAAAAAATAGTTGTTCCTGTTTGTTTATCAGGCTTGTCGATATGGCCATGTCCAACACCTGGAGCATCTTTTGTTCTATGGAGCGGACATGAGTGTCCAAAACGCATCTGGGAATACGGCTCTCCATATCTGTGCCCTGTACAAACAGGTATGTAATCACACTGCACCTTTAAAAAACAAAGTCAGCTCTATTTAAACAGTCGATAAAATAAGGCTATTGGCGTCATTGAACAGATACACTATCAATAAGAAAATATTACAAGACATTGTTTTCTCTTTCCTGGATCAATAACGTTTTGAGGTGAAAATCAATGGCATGGGGCCAGAGAGCTTAGATTGAGGGCAGATGTGATTCT
Source organism: Myxocyprinus asiaticus (assembly GCF_019703515.2). Classification (NCBI taxonomy): domain Eukaryota; kingdom Metazoa; phylum Chordata; class Actinopteri; order Cypriniformes; family Catostomidae; genus Myxocyprinus; species Myxocyprinus asiaticus. The sequence continues at coordinate 11,350,638 of NC_059389.1, forward strand.
TTTGAGGTGAATGCGTGGGGCTGATTTATAACTAGTAGCACCTAATAAACATGCAAAACAATTTCTAGAGCAAAAAGTTTTCCTAAAAAAGTATGGCAACATATGTGGACAGAGAGACTAAGTTGTGAAATTTTAAATAATACAAGCTAAAGAAAGTATGATTTTTTTTTTTTTTTTTTTTTTTTTTTTTTTATTGTTTATTATGTTTCCAAGAGTGTAGGTTATTCATGTTTTAGCATAATTAATTCTGATTCAAAGTATTGGCCAGCATCATCCAATCACTGCCAACCATGTTAAAATAAAATTATACATTAAAAATTCTTATAAAGTAAATTATAAAGTACTGATTAACATTGTCCCATGTCTGCCAAACATGTTGAAAGGTCTAAACATCATCTGCAACCTGAAACGGAACTTTTGAAAGGATGTTTGGATTGAATGCACTTAGCTTCATAGAGAGCTATAGGATGATCCCTTGCTCCCTATCTAGTGAATGACTTAACCTCCAGTGTGCTGTCTTTCTGCACTGGTCTCAGAACAGTTCGAAATGCACCTTATTTTCATTCTAACTCCATATAAGGCAATGAAAGCAAACATTTTCAGCTTTTGGATGAATCCATTTTTTCTCAATGTGCTAATGCACAGTAAATATAGGATTTCTTAGAAGAAAAAAAATTGCTAAAGTTAATGTACATTGTGTTTAGCAGTGTGGCCTTTTACGATAAATCGCAAAAATAAAAAAAAAGGCATATTGGATGAAACTAGAGACTCTAATCTTTTGACTCAAACAGGTTTCAATGTAAAAGCGTAATTAAGTTTCTTACCAGACGTAGTTTTGCTGGCGTTTCTCCCAAAGACAAACTCCGCTGTGGTCAGCGCAATGTTGTTTTGTCACATGACTTCATGTATCAAATGTTTAACCCTGTACTGAGATCAGTCAGTTTAAATGTATTTAAATTATGCATTGCGTAAAAAACACGTTTGCCACAATTATGCGCACCCCTAGAAAGGACATGTCTATATTGTCTCCCCGCATGGTGAGAAGGATGGTTCGAGTGGCCAAAAGTTCTCCAAGGATCACAGCTGGAGAATTACAGAAATGATTTGGGTCTTGGGGTCAGAAAGTTTTCAAACTACAATCAGAATTCACTTACATCACCACAAGTTGATTGGGAGGGTTTCAAGAAAAAAGCCTTTGCTCTCATCCAACAACAAACTCAAGTGTCTTCAGTTTGCCAGACACTACTGGAACTTCAAGTGGGACTGGGTTCTATGGTCAGATAAAAAAAATAGAGCTTTTTGGCAGCAAACACCAAATATGGGTTTGGTGCACACAGAGAGGTAGCCATATGAAAAAGTACCCCATGCCCACGGTTAAATATGGTGGTATATTTTTAACGTTGTGGGGCTGTTTTAATGTTAGGAGTCCTGGACATCTTTTTCGGATATATGGCATCATGGACTCTATCAAATACCAACAAATAAAAATACAAAAATAAAAACCTGACTGCCTCTGCCAGTAAGCACAAAATGAGCCATAGTTGGATCTTCCAGCAGGACAATGATCCAAAACAAACTTCAAAATCAACAAATAAATGGTTCCCTGAACACAAAATCAAAGTTCTGCCATGGCCATCCCAGTCCCCTGACCTGAACCTCATAGAAAACCTGTGGGGGAAACTGAAGAGGAGAGTCCACCAACGTGGACCTCTGAATTTGAAGGATCTGGAGAGATTCTGTATGGAGGAATGGTCTCAGATCCCTTGACATGTGTAGGAGAAGACTCAGAGCTGTTATCTTGGCAAAGTGAGGTTGCACAAAGTATTGAGTAAAAGGGTGCAATTAATTGTGCCACACATATATTTGACAAAAATATTTGTTTTGTGATAAAACTTGTGTTTGCAATTGTTTGATATCCATTAGAGGATATATTTTTGTGAACATTTTTAATGAAAGATCAAAAGGATAAACAATAAAGACATGTTTTTCACAGCCTTCTTTGCCATATTTCCGGACTCCGGACTCAAGATGGCGCCGAATATGGCTGCTGCGTTGTGAGCTCCGACTCAACATAGCAATGTTTTGTTTGTTTTGTTCACAATTCTTATGTTGTTCGTCTTGGATGTTGTCTGCCTTATTGTCTACGACAGACAAACACTTTTGGACATTGGTTCAGCGATCTCACACCGAAAACCGGACTTCACATTCCTCAATGCCGACCCGCTGTTTACAAACACGCAAGCAGAGCCCTTTGTCTGGGCAGCACGGCCGCGGAAACGCAGGAGAAAAAGGGGAAACAGAGCCGGCGTTCTCATCAGAGTAAGACGCCGTGCTAATCGACCCCCGCTACCCACTATTCTACTGGCAAATTGTCAGTCTCTGGATAACAAGCTCTGCGAGCTGAAAGCGCGGATCTCTTTCCAACGAGAGACGAGGGACTGCTGCATTATCTGCCTTATAGAAACTTGGATGTCTGCGGAGATTCCAGACTCAGCCATTGAACCCGTGGGGTTCTCCGAGCACCGAGCGGACAGAGCGAAAGACCTCTCAGGTAAAACTAGAGGAGGTGGTGTATGTTTTATGATCAACAAATCCTGGTGTGATCAGAGGAACGTACATTCCATCAAGTCTTTCTGTTCTCCTGATCTGGAATTTCTTATGCTTCTGTGTCGACCATTCTGGCTACCGAGGGAATTCACAGCGGTCATTATCACTGCTGTGTACATTCCCCCACAAGCCGACACAGACCGGGCACTCAAGGAACTGTATGGGATTATAAGTGAGCAGGAAACCGCGCACCCTGAGGCCGCGTTCATTGTGACCGGGGACTTTAATAAAGCCAGTTTAAAATCAGTCGCACCAAAATACCACCAGCACATTAGTTTCAACACACGAGGGGACCGGGTTTTGGATCATTGCTGCTCTCCGTTCCGGGATGGCTACAAATCCCTCCCCCGCCTACCATTTGGCAAATCGGACCACTCTTCCATTCTGCTTCTGCCCGCTTACAGGCAGAAATTGAAACAGGAAGCACCCACCCTCAGAACGATCCAGTGCTGGTCGGACCAATCAGACTCTATGCTACAAGACTGTTTTGATCACACGGACTGGGAGATGTTCCGGTCCGCCTCTGATGACGACATCGAGCTTTACGCTGATAGCGTAATGTGTTTCATCAGAACGTGCGTAGAGGAAGCGATTCCGACCAGAACTGTACGAATCTATCCGAATCAGAAGCCGTGGATCAATAGCGATGTTCGCGCAGCACTTAAGGTGCGGACCACCGCTTTTAATTCCGGGAACGCGTAGGAGCATAAACAAGCCAGTTATGCCCTCAGAAAAACTATCAAAACAGTAAAACGCCAGTACAGGAGCAAGATTGAAGGACAGTTTAACACCACCAACTCTAGAAGCATGTGGCAGGGAATTAACATCATCATGGACTTTAAAGGGAATAAAAACTCCGCCATGAACACCGCTGCCTCTCTACCGGATGAGCTAAATACTTTTTATGCTCGTTTCGAGGGAAATAATACCGCCCTCGCAGAGAGAGCTCTCGCGGCCGAAGCTGCAAAGGTTAGTTCGCTCTCCATCTCCATAGCGGATGTAACCCGATCCTTCCGACGGGTGAATATCCGCAAAGCCGCGGGCCCAGACAGCATTCCGGGCCGCGTCATCAGAGCGTGTGCGAACCAGCTGGCTGGTGTTTTTACGGACATTTTCAACCTTTCCCTCTCTTTGTCTGTAGTCCCCACATGCTTTAAAACATCCACCATTGTGCCTGTACCAAAACAATCAAAAATAACTTGCTTAAATGACTGGCGTCCTGTTGCTCTGACCCCCATCATCAGCAAATGTTTTGAGAGACTAATCAGAGATTACATCTGCTCTGTATTGCCACTCAATCTTGACCCGCTGCAGTTTGCTTACCGCAACAACCGCTCCACTGATGATGCCATTGCATCTACAATACACACTGCTCTCTCCCACCTCGAAAAAAAGAACACTTATGTGAGAATGCTGTTTGTAGACTACAGCTCAGCATTCAACACCATAGTGCCCTCCAAGCTAGATGAGAAACTCCGGGCTCTGGGCTTAAACAGCTCGCTGTGCAGCTGGATCCTAGACTTCCTGTCAAGCAGACGCCAGGTGGTTAGAATAGGCAGCAACATCTCCTCATCACTAACCCTCAACATGGAGCCCCGTAGGGCTGTGTTCTCAGCCCACTACTGTATTCCTTGTACACACATGACTGTGTGGCAACACATAGCTCCAATGCCATCATTAAGTTTGCTGATGACACGACGGTGGTAGGTCTGATCACTGACAATGATGAAACAGCCTACAGAGAGGAGGTGCACACTCTGACACACTGGTGTCAGGAGCACAACCTCTCCCTCAACGTCAGTAAGACAAAGGAGCTTGTGGTGGACTTCAGAAGAAAAGACAGAGAACACAGTCCCATCACCATAAATGGAGCACCAGTGGAGAGAGTCAGCAGCTTCAAGTTCCTGGGTGTCCACATCACTGAGGAACTCACATGGTCCGTCCACACTGAAGTCGTTGTGAAGAAGGCTCATCAGCGCCTCTTCTTCCTGAGACGGCTGAGGAAGTTTGGAATGAACCGCCACATCCTCACACGGTTCTACACCTGCACTGTGGAGAGCATCCTGACTGGCTGTATCTCCGCCTGGTACGGCAATAGCACTGCCCACAACCGCAAAGCACTGCAAAGGGTGGTGCGAACTGCCAAACACATCATCGGAGGGGAGCTTCCCTCCCTCCAGGAAATATATACAAGGCGGTGTGTGAAAAAAGCTCGGAGGATCATCAGAGACTCCAGCCACCCGAGCCATGGGCTGTTCTCACTGCTACCATCAGGTAGGCGGTATCGCAGCATCAGGACCCGCACCAGCCGACTCCATGATAGCTTCTTCCCCCAAGCAATCAGACTTCTGAACTCTTGATCTCCCACCATCAAAATACATCAGCACTGCACTTTATTACCCTTACTCTTATATCTCACACCGGACTATTATAAATTATATTATTATTATTATATTATGTTCTCTCTTAACAACTGACTATCAACCGACAGCCTGAATGTCAATACAGTACAATACTGTACATTCTATATATATATATATATATATATATATATATATATATATATATATATATATATTTTATATATATATTTTTTTATTTTTAATTTTTATTGAATAATGTGTATCTACATAGTAAAAAAAAAAAAAAAAAAAAAAGAAAACAGCGTATTGTAGTATACTGTACAGTGTATGTTGTTATTTGTATATTGTTGAGTGTAATTATGTGTATAACAGATGTTTAAATTGTGTTGTGTTAATTTGATGTTACTGTAAATTGGTATATGTCTCATCACTGTCACGACTGCTATGTTGATCGGAACTGCACCCAAGAATTTCACACACCATTGCACTTGTGTATATGGCTGTGTGACAATAAAGTGATATGATTTTTTTTTATTTGATATTTACCAAGGGTGCCAATATTTGTGGCCACAAATGTAAATGGCAATCATGGCTTGCTGCTAATTACACTGTCCAGGAGTCACCATTGTGTCCCATTATGTTTAGAATAAATCCCAAAATTAACTGGAATCAGCTGGAATGTACATTAGCATTAGCTCCAGCATTCAGTGTTTATGAATGGACAATTACGTTCAAGATATTAAGAGGCCAGGCTGATAATCACCTTATGTTTCCTCTGTGGGAGATCCAGTTTGCTTTGTCTGCTCGGGGTCACAGCATGAGCACCATTGTCTGCCAGAACTGCTAGCGCTAGTGGCATTTTTAGCCCTGTATATAACAAAATATTCCTGCAGTATATTATTTGGAGCAGTGGCCTAGCAGTTAGCATACATGCTACAACATGTTGAGTTGTGATGCTTATATCAAAGAATTTTAGTTTGAGTATGGCTTGCATTTCCCCCTCTTTTCCCCATCGTTTTGGATGGTGTGGTGTAGCTCTGGTAATCGTAAGGTTGCTGGTTTGTTCCCATCCAGGAATGAGCCATGATCCTCCAAAATGGACCTTATTTAGAGTAAATGCAAAAGTTGATGTGTGTCATTTATACACTGTTAAGATACTTTTTTCCAATTGAATGTAAATAAGCCATTTGTGGGTTGATTCCTCCTAAAGTGTATCCATTTTTTGTCCACTAGAATTTTTTCAAATATTTTCAATGTTTCATCAGCTGAATGTACACAACAGTACAACTTATTAACAAACTGTGCATCTATCCCTCACAGCCTTTTTTCGTTTGTGTCAAATAGGCCATTTACCTTGACTGAAGTGTTTGAGCAAGGCACATACTCCCAGGTTGCTCCAAGGAGACTGTCCCCTAATAAGTTCATTTTGTTGTTGTTTAGTTTAGTGATAGAACTAGTGGAAACAATTTCCACCAGCCCTCATCGTTTCATACTAAATCATGTTCTTTTTAGTTAGAAAGATGGCAGGTGGGATTTATTGATTATTGGAAGCATTCAAGGTGAGTAGTCACATATGATGCATTATGTATCTCTACATTCACCCCGTGCTGACCAGTGGGGACATTATTTGTCATTAATGATTGGCTGCTGTGAGTTGTTATTAAAGTGGATGCTCTGCTGGCCTTTGATGAAGGATCTCATACTGTGAGCTTCAGGGCCAACCCTAGCATTTTGGGGGCCCTATGCAGATTTTCAAAATGGGGCCCCCTACTTACTGGTACACCTAACCAAACACACCCAACATCAACAGCTAAGCAAGCTTAAACTGTGCAAACAAACAAGTTGTTTTGTTCAAAATATAAAGATTAAAAATGCAAAACTATCAACTGTACTGTAGTTTATTAGCTTTAGCTTTATTTGCTTTATTAGTTTATTATGTAGGTATAACTGCTTCAGAGGTTCAAAAATTAAAGAATAGAATTTTTTTTTTAGCTAACCAACAATCACAACTTAGAAAATATAGCTGAAAGCAGCAATTACAGGGCCAAGCACTGAAATGGCAAGCATTGCACATTATTAATCACAACCCAAAGATCACATATGACATAAAGCACAAACACACAAAACATTACACATTGCCTCAGGATGGATTTGAACCTACAGAGCCACAACATTGACAGTCACCAAAGGGACGTACCAAGCATAGAGCAGTCACAGCCAATCATCGTAGTCACCGTAATCAACTTCATAATCATGTAACTTTGCAACAAAATAAAAATTTGATTGGAGAGAAGCCCAGCAACCATTTAGTAAGCCCAATGCAAAGATCTCTGTAACAACTGAAATTTTAATTGCGTGATTTGTCAAGGTGGGTATTTGAACCCACAACTTTTAGAACCATAAACCTGTGCTTTAACACACTGAGCCGCTCAGTTGACATGTCAGATTAATGGTAAAGAGACTTTGGAAGTTTAGTGTCAGCACACACGTGTGGATTATCTTTTGAACTATAGGTGGCACTGTCTCAATACTCAAATATTAAATACTCAATACTGCTTATACATTTTCTTTTAAATCTGACAATGCTTTTAAAAGATATATCACGTTTTAATCAAATTAAATGTGGCGGACAGTATGGCTGACATGAGAAAAATTCATGATTTTAGGATATATGGATCAAAAGTTATGACCAAAAATAGCAATGTTTTCTTGTGACCCATAGGTGGCGCTGTCTCCAAACTTTGTATGAGCCCTCATATCATGGTTCTGATGAAGCATACCAAGTTTTGTTTTGATAGGACAAACCGTTGCCAAGATAAAGCTTCACATTCAGTTTTACATCAGCCTCGTTAACTTTGTGCTGCCGTAACTTTTAAACAAATAAAAAAATCCATAGTAAAAAAAAGTAAATTCTTTACTATCATTTCTGTGCGGCTTGGTCTGGAGATTATTTTGAGCCATTGTTTGGACAAATTGGACAAAGTTTGAAGGATGTGAAACTTTTAAACTGTAAACATCATTTTCCAAGATGGCAGCTACTGTATTGGGTGGAGTTATAAAGTATGGGGGTACATTTGAAATATTAAGAGGAGAGTAATCAAAAATAATTTTGTTTCTAGGACAAATGGTTCAAAAGATACACGCATAAGAATATTGAATTTTTGGACTGGTGGTGGCACTATGGAGTTTGTCCTAGAGGTCCCAAATTTGCTATGGGGACTACTCATGACCACCCCTATCAGTGTGCCAAATTTTTATCATTTTCCTACGAACAGTTCTATGGGCTGCCATAGACTCCCATTGGGGAGGAATAATAATAATAATAATGGATACAATAGGGGCTACGCACCTTCAGTTCTTGGCCCCTAATTAGAAATTAACTAATAAAATTGTAAGACTGTGCAAATAAATAAGTCATATTAATGTTGCTACACCAGTTCTTAAGTGAACAGAAGCAGGGACTAAAAACAAAATTATTTTCATTTTGGTTCGTTCTGAGCAAAAACAGTATTTTTTCATTCCGGTTCAGAAGTTCCGCAGCCTCTTTTCCAAATGGTTACCAGTTAATAATGTTCTTTTTAAAATAACTGTACTCTGCGCTAAGGGGTGGGTGAAATACCAATTCTCGCAAGAGAAACAAGAGACCTGGTCTGGAAAAACAAGCCCAAAATTAGCCACTTGCCTCAGCAAATTAAGCAAAAATAAGCAATACATTTTTTCCTATGTGGTGGATTCATCAGCATAGAAATTATAACAAGCAGTTTTAGTTAAGTATAATTTTATTTACAGATCTGCTTCTGAGTCAAAACCTGGCTGCACCAAATCTGTTTTAATGCATCATGTCTAACGATAATTCAGTGAAGACTTGGAAACATAGTTTTTACCTCTAATAATATTTCCCTTGTATCTGGATTAGCCTTGCATGTATATGTGGTCTTTATACGTAGTTGTTAAAAAGGTCTACATTCAGAGAATGTGACATCCACAATGGGCAATTAGAAATGTGTGATGCAGCAGTTTTCTTCAGGATAAAAGCATATGTTTCATTTTTTCGGGCAACATGAAGTGGTGAAGTTCCAAACATTTACTGTTATAAATCCTTTGGTCTTTAGTTTCATGAAAAAATTATCGGAACAAAATTAACCGGTTATAACCGGTTACTAGCATTTAAAAATAATGTTTTAACTCTGGAACAGTTGAAAATCACTTTGTTCTGGTTTGCGGTTACGTTCTGCTAAAAATGTTGTTCTTTTGTTTTCGTTCCTTGAACCGTTTTTAGTCCCTGAACAGAAGTAAAATGTACATATTTATTTATTTAAAGAAAAGACATAAAGATATATTTTTCATTGTTTTGACAGGTTCTTTTGAACAATTGACATGCATATAGACAGGCTGTGTGCTCAATGCTATTTACATTTAGTGCAAATAATTATCACGTGGTAGGGGCTGCTGTGTTGCTTATTAGGTAGGGCCGGCACTGGTGAGCTTTAATTTGTCTTTCCTCAGAGCAAAAAATATTTAAAAAAATATCTTAATCACTACCACCCCTGGAGTCACGAGTTGGAATCCAGGACGTGCTGAGTGACTCCAGCCAGGTCTCCTAAGCAACCAAATTGTCCCGGTTGCTAGGGAGAGTAGAGTCACATGGGGTAAACTCCTCGTGAATAGCGTGAAGCCCCCACACGCGCTATGTCTCCACGGTAACGCGCTCAACAAGCCACGTGATAAGATGTGCGGATTGACGGTCTCAGACGCGGAGGCAACTGAGATTCGTCCTCCGCCACCCGGATTGAGGCGAGTCACTACGCCACCATGAGTACCTAGAGCGCATTGGGAATTGGGCATTCCAAATTGGGCAGAAAAAGGGGAGGAAAAAAAAACAAAAAACATATCTTAATCAGAACCAAATTGTGTATACTGTAGACTTGTTTCCAGAAAATATATCTTGAACTAAGTTTATTTTTCCCATAGGTAAATTGTTTCTTCAAGGGCAGTCAAACTCAAAACCCCCAAAAAGTTTGTGATTTAACCAGTTGCGCCGATCCGTCACCAAGTCAACAAGGAAGTTGTACCCGTGCCAAATGCAGGCCAGTGATATTTTCATGTGCAGGAAATAGAAACAGCATCCTCACATGTGATTATGTCTCATACAAGGGCTGGCAGCAACTGCGAAACTAGTATTAGAAGGAAGGTAGGAGGAAAAGGCAACAGAGGTGTGTGTGTATATCTGCTTTTTTGAGTGTGTGTCGGTTTAGTGGTGAGGCATTCCGTAGGTGGGCTGTTGAATCCAGCTGGATATAGTGGGCTGGAGAGCTACAGAGCCCTGGCACTACAATCTTTTCTCTCTCCCTCTCTTTCTCTGTCTTTCGTTTGCACAAACACATTCACACATGCACACATTGCTGCAGACACCCCCTCTCCTCTCTCTTTGGGTGTTGACTTTGCTGTAGCTTCACATTTTTACACTTGAATTGGAGTCCACAAAGCTGAGGGAGAAGTCTGTCACTTATAAATGAAGAGGATTTGAACAGGGTGAGATGGGATACCTCATGATGTGTCTAATATTGGTATAAGAGGGTTTAGAAATGGAGACAGTAGAACATTTTTTGGTTTACAGATTACGCTGAGCTTGAATAGATAAAAATATCACAGTTTAGAGTTGGATCAAATTGAATCAAACAAAAAGAATACAATAGAGTGTGATATTTAAGACGAGTTCTGCAAGCCCTTCATTTCTGTATCATCTCCTTGTCTCTTGAAGGAAAAGTGTGCCAGGGTTCTTCTGGTTCGGGGAGCCAGCAAAGACGTCAAGAACTACCGAGGACAAACACCCTTTCAGGTACGAATACATTTAAAAGTATTCATTGTCAATGCAGCAACATGTTGCCTAATGCATCTGAACGATAACTGTTCTATTTACAATTATTTCAAATGAGCTTGGGTCTACATTTGAGCACTGAAGTGTATTATATTTTGTTGGTTTAGGGCTGAAAAAAATACAATGATGATTTGAGCAAAGTTAACTTGGTCTGTTTATTGTTCGCAAAGCACTTAATTAGACAGAACATAACATGAAAGTACATGCATTATGTAAGACAGCACTCGGAGAACAATGAGTAAGCTTGGGGGTAATTAATCATTTTAGAATGTTTGTTTTCATAGTTTGGAATCATTAGATAATTAGGAATTACATTTTGGGTGGAATTAAGCATGTCAAATCATTAAGGGCAATTGTTGTTGGATTATTTAAAAGCAGCCACATTGGATTTATTAATAAAAATCTTTTGTTCTCTGGTCTGTTTACTCAGAGAATTTCTTTCCATAATGTCAGGTTGTGACATTCAATAGCTTTTCTGACAGCAATGGACGTGATCCAAGTCTGTGGTCACTGGCTGATGTCAAAATTGCTTTTACTGTTTAGTGGCCCTCAATAATTGCTGTAATTTGAATGCCAATAGTCATTAATTCTGATTATTAGATGATTTAGTATATATATGATTGATTTTGAATGAGGATGTTTTAGATACAATATTAAAAAGCCCTCTTCTTATTACTTTTTTGGATAATTTTGTAATCCGTTATAACGAGAATGACTGATAATCCTAATCCTAATCTTAACTCATATCAATATCATAATGAACTGAGTCATTAAAGTTTCAAAGATGGCAAAATAACACGTACAGTAAACCCTCTTAATGAAGAACACGCCAGCATCAATACTGTACTAGCCCACCCACAAAATGTAGGCTTAACCCTTTGAAATGCAACCTCCTTGACACAACTAACTGTAGCCTTTTTGAAATTCACTGCAGTTACATCACTTTTGATTCTTAATGCAGAGATGTTTGCTGCACAAAAGCCTTTTTTACAAAGTAGTATTCAGATTATGCTTAATATTTAAGGACTGTTTCCTATGCAATGTACAAAACGGAAAACACTCTGCTCGTATTGGTGCTGTGACAGTACTCATATCGGTGGTTGTTTGTGCCTAAAGGAAATAGTTTTTTGTTTTTTTGTTTGTTGTCAAGATATGACAACAGTTGCTGCCTTCAAGTTCTCCTGGGAAGTTCGTATTTACGAGCTTGAAAGACGTAATTAAATATGATCATTTCGATGCAAATACCATAATTTCCACATAACTTGAAGTACACTGAAATAATCTAATCCCAAACCTTGAGTAAATATGATCATTCCGACAATCCATTGGCAAACATCCAAAAAAAAAAACTGAATAGAGCTGAGATCATTTCGTTTTGCAGTCTGTAGCACCATTACCCTAGTCTACTCTAGATTTATTGAGCATTTCAAGTCAAACATTAGGAACATTCGGAGTTTAAGGTCTGTTGGGTATTCACTTTTAGCCTTGTTGTGTTAGATGTTCGGTTTACAACCTCTAAAGCTTCAAACTGACCCTGATCACTCCAAACCTGACGTAGGAGTGAAGTGTTTATGTAATGTACATATCAGCGCTCCTCTGATGCGTTGTTTAATGCGCTGTATTATTCATCTCATGCTGCTAAAATCATATTTCACGCCTCGGCGGCCGCTCAATTACAACTCATTTAAGCAGCTCATGAAACTTCAGGCTCTGCGCTGGATCACTCCCATTCGCCTGGTTAAACAGAACTTCTCTCCAGCAAGAACTGAAAGTGTGCTGTGACTCGCGGCCCTCTATTCAATTTGTACAAATTATATTACCTCTCTCTCTCTCTCTCTCTCTCTCTCTCTCTCTCTCTCTCTCTCTCTCTCTCTCTCTCATATATATATATATATATATATATATATATATATATATGAAGAAATATTTGTTTTAAGGTCACTAATTAAATAAGGAAATGTGTGACAATGACCATGTTAACTTTTTTTGTACAAAAAGTCAGATTGATTTTCTTCCATTAAATCACATAAGATGCCCTTAGGAACATTCTCAATATATCATGTTGTGATAACATGGTGTGACAGATCTCTAGTTCTCTTCTTAAGGAGGAAGCGAGGGCTGGGTAAATGTCCAACGTAAGACTTTATTTTATACACTTTTCATTGTCACAACAAATGGTTTACTTTACAGCACAACAAATAAACACACAGCTCAACTCTGCTGCGTGTCTCTCTCTCTCTCCTCCGGCGGTTTGGATTGCCCTTTTATCCCTCTCCAGCTCTCAGTGAAACACAAAACAGCTGTTAGAGGTGATTTCCCCACAGGTGTCAGTTCTTACCGTTCTTCCTCTCCCTGCCTCGCTCTTCACAGACGTCGCTCAGCCACGCCCACATTACCAAATACCCCCATCGCTCGACTCAGGCCTGTCACTTACTCCTTCCCCCCATTTCTGGAGATGGAAACAGCCATCTGCGCCCCCGGCCTGTGGACCACCTCAAACTTAAAAGACTGGAGAGCTTGATACCAACGGGTAATCCACGCGTTGGCATTCTTCATGCGATGGAACCACTGGAGCGGGGCACGGTCCGAACAGAGGGTGAAAGCACGCCCCAATAGATAGTACCAGAGGGTGAAGACCACCCACTTGATGGCCAAACACTCCTTCTCCACTGTGCTGTACTTAGTCTCCCTCAGCGAGAGCTTACGACTAATGTACAGCACAGGGCGCTCCTCCCCCTCCACTATGTGGGACAGTACCACTTCCACCCCCATGTCCGATGTGTCCATCTGCAAGATAAAAGGGAGAGAGAAATCAGGAGAGTGCAATAATGGCCCGCTGCAAAGTGCAGCTTTCACCCACGTGAATGCCTGCTGACATAGCTCCGTCCACTGGACCGGATCTGGTGCCCCCTTTTTAGTCAGATCAGTCAGAGGGCTGGTGACGGTCGAATGATTAGGCACAAACCTACAATAATAGCCAGCCAGCCCCAGGAACTGTCTCACCTCCTTTTTGGTCTTAGGTCTCGGGCAGGCTGCAATTGTTGTGGTCGTATCAATTTGGGGCCGCACCTGCCCATGACCCAATTGGAAGCCTAGATACCATACTTCGTACTTACAATTGCGCACTTCTTTTTGTTTGCCGTGAGTCCCGCCAGTCTCAACGATCTCAGGACAGCCCTCAGGTGCCACAGGTGCCGGTGTCAATCATTAGTGAAAATTATGATGTCATCCAGATAGGCAGCAGCATAAGCAGCATGCGGTCTGAGGATTCTGTCCATGAGCCGCTGAAATGTAGCTGGGGCCCCAAACAAACTGCAATGGCACTCTTGGTGTGGCTGGCGGATCCACCAGCTGACATTCATGGCATGCTGCACACCACCTGCTAGCATCCCCGCGAATGCCCGGCCAATAGAAACTATAGAAGCAATTAGATGGTTCATTGTCTTTTCCTGTCCTAAGTGACCCACCATTGGATTATGATTATAATTATAATCCGCTGTATTAATAATTGGGTTGTATCCTCTTTTGTCTGAGTGTCCTGCGTCACTCGATACAACTGATCCTTGATAATTGAAAAGTACAGATATGCGAATGCAATGTCTGGCTGGAGGCACTGACCATTAATCACTTTAACTTGGTCAAAGTTGGGCCTAAGGGTCTCATCTCGTGTCTGCTCCAGAGGGAAATCCCCTGCAAGGAATCCTCTAAGGGCTGGGGAAGCCGAGACTTCCCCCTCCCTTATGTCATCCTGACGCGGAGCTGATGTAGACGGCCCTGGATCCGCTCCGAAGCCAGCGAATTGCAAACCACACACTGAGACACTTTGTTACAGGACCCATCCACACAAATTCCCCTTAATAAAGTGGTAAATGCCAGCCAATTCATACCCAAGATTAGTGGATGGGTGAGGCGGGAACTAACCGCAGCCTCAGCATTATGTTTTTGTCCCTGAAATTGGATAATGACTGCCACTACAAGGTAATTCTGTATATCCCCGTGCACACACCTTACCTTCACCCACTGGCTCGTATCCAAAGCCTCAGACTGAACCAAGCTTTGGTGAATGGAGGTTTGATTACAACCTGAATCCACCAAGGCTTGGTATGTACCTCCCTTAATACTCACAGGTATCCAGTACGCTCCTGCTAGATCAGGGGCAGCCTGTGGCGCGTCAGGGATCCGGACCAATGTCTCCACCTCCATTGCAGGGCATCTGTCCTGGAAGTGCCCAGGCTCCACACAGCTCCAGCAGACCGGCCCAGACATCACACCCACACCCGCGGCAGCAGATTCACCAGCCTGTGGGGGAGAGCAGAGAGGGTTAGGGAAAACCAGCAGGTTGAAGGGGCTACGGGATCATGTAACTGGTTTTGGGATAGGAATTCCCCTTTTCTGGGGAATAGGAACAGGGTGAGGGCAGGGAAGAGAGAGAGAAGAAGAGGGCTCACCGGCCCCCAGATACGCCATCATATGGTCCTCAGCCAGCTGGACCACCTCATCCAGTGACGCCGGTCAGTGGCACTGGGCCCACTCCACTGTCCCTTTCGGTAGCCGGGCGATGAACTGTTCCAGTACCACCAGATCGAGTACCTCCTCGGCGGCACAATCTTCAGCCAGCAGCCACCTTCGGCAGGTGTCACAGAGCTGTCGAGTGAACAAGCGGTCGAGCTTGCCGAGCGACAGTGAGCGGAAGTGTTGGCGATGTTGCTCTTGGCGTCAGCTGACCCGTTGCATGATGGCTTTCTTCAGGTCTTCGCACACCAGGAGGATGGACGCAGGGAGTTGTTGGGCGCAAGTTCCCAGACAACAGCGCCATTAGGCTGGTCGTCTGTGGATTTTACTGTGTCGAGTGACTTACCCTGCAGTTGTCAGTTACAGATTCATTTTTATTCTTTATACCCCATCTATCATTGCACCTCTGAGCTGCAGCCAAGCACCATATTTCATTTGAAAAGGAATGCAGTTCTTCTCAAGCTAATTACAGTACATAAATCTTAGCAACTCATCTAGCCTAATGTGAATGAAGCCTGCATTTTATCACAAAGCATTTTATCAAGAAGACACTACTTCAAAATCCTTTAGCATACTATGCTATGCTGTGTTTTCATGCAGCATTTAAAACCCAGTTTTGTTCTCACAACCAGACTTAGTGACCAGACTGATGTGTAAATTATAGATCTTATAATAGACTGGGTAATCAACTTTTTTAAAGGGTGGTAAAATTAAAGTTATTAAATAGAAATGAATCAATGCTGAATTGAAAGCCTGGCTATTGAATATACATTATATTTTAAATTCTTATTAATCCCTTTTTGAGGTTACACCTGTGTTAAACTGATAAAACGGCATCTACACTACAGGTCAAAATTGTGGACAAACTTGGCTAAGTTTCAAATGATTTAAAAAACTTTTGTTCTAAAGGCTTAAATGATTGAAAGTAGTATTGTAGACAAATATAAATTGTGCCTACAAATGGATTTTTTACATATGAACACTAAAATTTTGATAAAAACATGTTGGACTGGATAGTGAAGGAAAAGCAGCTTACATGGGAACTCCACCAATACTGTTTAAAAAGACTTCATGAAGTTGTTTGAGAGAATGAATGTGCACTGCTGTATTCTAGGCAAAAATATATGAAAGTTGTTACTTGTTTAACATCTTTTGGTCCCTGTATAATTCCCATACTTCAATTTTCATTATTTTATAGTTTTGATATCTACTATTATTATAAAAAGTGGAAAATAGTATTAATAAAGAATAAATACATGTGTCTCCAGACTTTTAGCTGGTAGGTGTGTTATGTAACAGTGGTCTTTTTATTGATTCAGAGGGTCTGACTGCAGGTTTGCTGATTCAGTACTACTGTGTGTGTGTTTTCATTTAATGCAGCCTCAACCAAAAGCACTTTAAATAGAAAAATGTGATAAAGCATAAGAATATCTAATGCTTTGATCTAATCTGATTTTCTCATTTTTTTTTTTTTTAAGGTGGCCATAATTGCTGGAAATTTTGAGCTTGCGGAATTCATAAAGAATCACAAAGACGCTGATATTGGTAAGTTTGATTGTTTGCTGCTGCTTAAAAAAACAGCTTGCAGCCTGCCTTTTCCTAACCGGCTAATTCTTGTAGCCTTTTACCAAACCTTAACCAGGCTCAAAGCAATAAAGCAGCAAGTTATAAAGTCATAATCTCATCTGTGTAAATCATAGTTTTGTCCTAATCAGCCACGACTGGTTACAGGACATTTTGTAAGGTGTATGGTTTCTATTTCTGTCACTTTGTGCGTCAATGAAGTCTCATTGGGACATGATCTCACTCCATATAGCTGGATGTTAAACATCAAATATGTTCTGATTTATTGTGATTGTGTTGCAAGGCACAGCATCTTCAATTTCACTGTGGACAGAAAAATTACTTATCACCTTAAACTTGTCAAATTGCGTCACACTTGTTTAGGACACAGTGTTATGATCACCTCTGATTATACTGAAACTTTTATTTAATTTAAAACTGCTTTTCCTCAGGAAAATGCCCAAGAGAGCCTGATAAGTATTAAGGTGTTTGATATGATCGAATTATCAGGCAGGCAGCTGAAATTGCAGGTGTAAAAGTTGTACTACAGTATGTGATAAAGGTGAAGAAACTGTTGCTGCTAATGGCACAATGTACGTCATCTCCAGTGATTCCCATAATTATGCAGTGTCATAATGCTAGGCCTCAGCAATATGTGCCTCTAGGGTTCCTGATGTGGTTTAGCTTATAATTGTTGGTCTGTTCCCCTAGTGAATATACTGTATGATGCCTTTCTACTGTTTTTTAAAGGAACAGTTCACCTAGAAATGAAAATTATGTCATTATTTTCTCACCCTCATGATGCTTAAAAGCAGCATGTTGTTATTCATCGTGTTCTGTTATTTTGGCATTCAATGGGAAATATGATACTATTTTTGAAGAATCGTAATGCAGTTCTTGCCATAAAATAACAGTTAATTGTGACTACATCTGTCAAGCTCTGAAAAGGACAAAAAGCACCATAAAAGCAGTCCATATGACTTGTGTGCTATATTCCAAATCTTCAGAAGCAATTCGATAGATTTGTGTGAGGAACAGACTGAAATTTAAGCCTGCATCCCCGTCTAAATAAAAAAAAAAAAAATGACATTCCGACATCATTGATGCCAAAACGGCCCTGATTGTTGCGAGTGTTATAAATGAACATGATGCAACATTTTTGAATTCTCGAAACGATTTGTCAAAAATTTCTCATATTGTTTTCTGTGGGGGAAATACCAGCATACATGTTTGGAACATTTTTGGGTGAACTGGAAGAAAAGATCATGATTAGTTGTATTTTTTTTTTTACTTTTTTTTTTGCACATATTAGCAAATCTGATTCTCATAGCTGTGCCCAGCTGTCCTGTAATTTACGATCAGCTCTATACACTCACTTACAGTAAAACTTTATTAGGAACACTATGGTCCTAATAAAGTACCCAACGTGGTCTTCTGCTGTTGTAGCCCATCCACCTCAAGGTTCGACATGTTGTGCATTCTGAGATGCTATTCTGCTCACTACAATTGTACAGAGCGGTTATCTGAGGTACCGTAGCCTTTCTGTCAGCTTTCTGTCAGTCTGGCCATTCTCTGTTGACCTCTCATCAACAAGGTGTTTCCATCCGCAGAACTGCTGTTCACTGGATTTTTTTTTTTTTTGAGTCTGTTGTGCATGAAAATCCCAGGAGATCAGCAGTTACAAAAATATAGGTTTTCCTAATAAAGTGAGTGTTGAGCTCAGTGAGTGTATATTCTAGTAAATACGAAGAGTCATGATTATGCATATTCAGCTGAATGTTTTGGCTTTTTACGAATGATTTTGTACCTCACACGTTACTCTCTACTCCCACAGCTCTAACACATGTAGCAGATGTCAGTATTCATTTAGTAAAAGTAAAATGCATCTGCATATTTTTCTTACACCACACTTATTTTTCAGCCACACTCGGAGGACTCCAACGATTGAACGTACTTGTTTCAATTAAAGGGCCACATAATAATTTGCCTCATTAAAGCCAGGGAAGGCACAACAGATTTAATGAATCATTTGGCAACCTTAAAGTAGAGGATTTAGATAAAATGTAAATGGTCTTTAAAAGGCTTCACACGCCACAGATACTGTGTCCCCATATACTGTATACAGTACAGTATGTTCTATATGTAGCATGTATATGGGCAGGGCTATTATATTTGAATAGTACATTTTAATTAGATTTGTTTTATTATTTATTTAGCTTTTATTAAAAACATTTTTATTTTAATTTAGTTTTTATTTAATTTAGTATTTTTTAGTGCTGTCAGTCAATTAATGTTTTAATCGTGATTAATCACAGATTTTGAGTGTTGAAATTTCACTCTAAATATACTTCTTTTCCTGTCAAAATGCATTTATTTTTACTTCTTAGGAAAGAAAACAAAATATGTAACAATATAATGCTTTATTAATATTTTCCAAACAAAGCCTTCCACGGTATAAAGATAGAAATGCACTAAAACAGCACTAATTCAAGTAACATTAAACATTTCCCACAGTCTAATTGGGAGTTTGACTAATTGATAGAACTAGTCCCCACATAGATTGAATATTCATTGCAATAGGCATTAAATCTCTTAAACTCTCATCCTCCACAATATTAATCTGCCAGTAAACTGTGGCTATTCTCTTTGTTGCAGCAGTCATGTAGCCGCGTTCATGATTCGTGTCAGGGTGTCAACGTCAAGCGTGGCTTTGAACTCAACATGAAAATGCCTGCGGACAAAATTGTGTCATTCTGCATTTTGGTGATTGTTAAGATTTGGCGTGCTTCTGTGGTAATTAAAGTGTGCAATGCACAGGGTGGAAAATACTTGATTTCTGTCACAAGTTCCAACTGGGCTTGTTTTGTACAACAAATAGCATTAAGAGCTCCTTTCCCCATCACTTTATCACTGACACTGAATCACTGCTGTGTGTGTGTGTTTGTAGTGTGTGTCAGTGTAATGACTCCGGGCGGACACATCGCAAAGGTTGCGCCCTTTCAACCAGTGTTTATGCTGGTTTATGCTGTATTAATGGCAAATGCGTTAATCGCGATTAAGAAAAATAAACACATTAAACTTTTTTAATTAATCACATGCATTAACACGTTAATTTTGACAGCTTTAGTATTTTTTTAACCTATGACTTCTAGTTTTAGATTACATTTTAATTTGAGTTTTTTTAGTATATTAAGTTTTAATTTTAGCCATAGTATTGTAGAGTTCCCAAAGTTAATTAATTCATTAAATTAAAATTGGTTTAATGCAGTTTAATTTTTCAGCGCCGTCGAGTGTTGTCGCTATCTAGTTGTATTTTCATCTTTAAAAAAGGTGTGTTGTAAAGTTTTTAAATATTATAATATGCTGTTCATCAAAAAAAAATCAAATAAAAAAAAAAATAATAATAATAATTTATTGGTGAACATTTTTACTTTATTTTAGTATGTTTCAAAGTCATGTAAATTGTATTGTAGTTTAGATTAAGTTTATCCAGTAATGTTTTATTTTTAAGTTAACAAAAATGTTTCCATTTAATTTTAGTTTTAGTTTTTTTCTTAAACTATGTTAAAACTTTTACAAGGGAGATATGTGGTAGAAAATGTGCAACACGAGTACCGACTGATATAAATAACGAATTAATATGTGCATTATTTATAGCAAGCGTTTTGCATGTACATATTTACTGCATTCTGCTCCACATATAACATATGATCCATGTGCCTTATGCTTTATCAATAATGATGATAGTGCACGGCTTTGTTTTACCCTGAAGGGTGTGCGCACACACGTTGCTCATTGTCGTCGCACCCTATAGATGGTATCCAGCACTGAACCTAACTGTGCATCTAGAGAGAACGTTTCTCAGTGGAGCTGACCTACATAAGCTACAGACCTTACAGGAAGAGGAGACTCATCCATAAATACACACACACACACACACACACACACACACACAACACCGGCAGAATTCCTACTATTTCCTGTACTGGATTTAGGACATTACAAATTCTATGTTTGTTTATTAGAATGTAATTGGAAATTTTCACATTCCTATCAAGCTTTTTTCCACCATATTTGTCCTGGTTTTTCTTGCCTGCAATGCTATTCTTCATCTCATCAATGTACAAAAATCGTTAACCTGCTTACTGAATGACATTGAATGACTTTGATTGCTTTGTCAGTTCATTTTCCCTCTACATCAGTGGAAATATACAGCAAAAGAGAGATCAGGGCTAGTTGTCACATGGGGAAGGTATCACAAGATTTATACTGTATCTCAGTAACTTTAAGGTTTTGAGTCAAAAGTCCTGTTGTACAATACTTGTTTTGTAGCAGCGGTTTTGTATGTTGTTTCAAACACCTTCAAAAACCCCTGCAAAGGACAATTCCAATATCATAATTTTGCTATAGTCCTTGGGTAAACTAGCAAAGAGAATAACTAACTATACAGCCTATATTGTGGTTGAAATATGTTTTTAGAATTGTGTTTTTTGTTTTCATAAATGTCAGGTTTGGGCACCTTGTCACATTTATATCAGGGCAGGTTGTTACATGTTTTAAATGTTGTAATGTTATACCATTGATTAATTTGCAATTTATTATTCTGTTGGCCAGAACAATGGTTTGATGTATTTGTTTGTACCTTTTGCATTTTTGTTTTTTCATGAATGATTTGTTGTGGATCACAATTGTAACTGTTTAAATGTGGCTTTTTAAAGTTTAAAGCCTTTAATAATAGACTATTTATGACAACTTACACTATATAGGAGCATGTTGTCACAAAGGGTCAATGTGTGCTTAATTAACTGTATCTTTTTCTGGGAAATAATGGTGAAACTTTTCATGGCCTTTAGCTAAAACTTTAAAGGAATATTCCAGGTTCAATACAAGTTAAGCTCAATCGACAGCATTTGTGGTATAATGTTGATTACTATAAAAAAATATTTCGGCTCTTTCTTTAAAAAAAAGAAGCAAAAATTGAGGTTACAGTGAGGCACTTACAATGGAAGTGAATGGAGCCAATTTTTGGAGGCTTTAAAGGTAGAAATGTGAAGCTTATAATTTTATTAAAGCACTTACATTAATTCTTCTGTTAAAACTCATGTATTAATTGAGCTGTTAAGTTGTTTAAATCATAATTTTAGAGTCATTTTAGAGTTTTATGGTTTGTTGACATTTCATCATCATATCAACAAAGTTGTAAAATTGGCTTCAACTTTATACAGAAAAGGTTAGTAAGCTATTTTATCACATTAAAATCATGTTAACATGCATATTGTTTATGTTTTGTGGCTATACTTTTGAAACAGTGAGTATTTTAATGTTTACCGATTGGCCCCATTCACTTCCATGGTAAATGCCTCATAGTAACCCAGATTTTTGCTTTTTTTTTTTAAACAAAAGGGAATAAACATTTGTGATCATCAGTATTATACCACAAATGCTGTCGATTGAGCTTAACTTGTATTGAACACTGAAGTTGAAATGCTAAGTTGAAAAACTGGCTTCTCCGATAACAATGCTACAGCCAGTATATTCTACTTTGAAGTTTCCATTCCGGGCCGGAATTTCTGTTTATGTTTTGGCCCGTGTGATCCTGCCCACTGCCCACTCACCAATAGTATTTCGACACCGCCGGGTCTTGAACAATTTGCAGGCAAACAACACTGCGTGCTGCAGCCATGGAAGCCAGCAAATGAACTGGATCGTGAAAAAATCCACACGAGCTGGTTTATAATTTGCAAACAATAAAAACATTGCAAACGTATACATTAGCTGATCAACTTACAGTGTAAAGCTCGTCGCTTGACATTTTCAGTTTCGCTCGTTCCTATTGCGTGTTCTAATTCTGGCAACCCGCATGTGCTTCGAGTCTGGGGCGGGGCAGACAACTCTCCAATATTTTGAATTTGGACTGCAGTACCCATTTCAAACGCTTGTTGTCAATCTTACATATAGTACATTTAAAGTAAAGTGTGACAACTAGCTCTGGTCTCCCCTATAATGTTTTGGCCTGGCCTAGGGTCTGTTAAAATGACAGAATTCTATTCAGAGTATAATGCTGACCTGACATATAGATGTAATGCCTTGTATAATGTCTCTTCTCCACTTCACTATAACTTTCAGGTTTCCCTTTTACCTTCGGAATAACAGCTCTAGCATAAAACACAGAGATTCTATCCAAAGAATATGGGAATCAGCAGGCTCTCAATTATTTATAATATTTCAATTTCAGGTAAAGGGAACCTTTGACAGAAGAAAATGGCCAGCCAGCTGTGCAAAGATATTGTTTTCATAAGATTTTGATTTGAACAATCTTCAATAGTTTTACAGATTGCCATTACGTCCAATGCGTCACTCAGGAGAAATACGATAAGAATTGCTTGTTATTTTTCATGTGCATAGTAGCAGGGGATCCAGTAATTACGTGTCACATGTAAGACCACAGCAGAGGGCACACAGTTGGCGCTTTGATTTTTAGACGATCATTCGTTCAGTTCATAAACGTTTGGGAGGTGTTTGCGTTATTTAAGTGCATTCGAAACTGTTCTGTTTATGTTTACGTGCCAAGAAACCAGGCCTGTATGTTTAAAACAAGCACTGATTTTATGTATGTAAATGGACATCCCATTTAATGCAACCCGGTGGTTGCCATGGTTTCCAGATCCACACAATAATTGGCTTAAGGGATGTGAATTTGCCTTGTGCGCACTTGTCGCGCTTAAGAAGCCATGGAGGTTTTGGAGCCTGGCTTATTATCGACTTGTTAAAGCATATGAAATTGTGCAGATTTCAAAGTGCAGTCAAATATGCTGTGAATTATGTGGAAGTGAGATTCAAATTCAAATGCACAGCATGACAGAGTGATGGATTTCATGTAGCTGCCCCAAGTTTAAACCTCTTAGGGCACTGGCCTTCGATCACTTTAGTTTCAGTTACAGTTTCAAGTGCAATTTAATGACTACTGATTTAATGAGACTGTGAGTACCAGCTGCAGTGGCCCTCAGAGGCCCGTGGAATTGTTTGTTACGTATAAAGAGTCCTTAATTGGGCGAACACGTCTATTCATCTTTAGCTACGCTCTGGACAGGCGGAGAATTAGAAAATGCTGACACATATGAAAGGATGTTTTCTTTATCAGGAAAGATAAATCAAAGCAACTGAAGCAAGGACGATCAGCGTGGTTTGAAAGTCAGGGTTGCAAATGGCGCAATGGAAGGTAGAAAAAAACGAGAAGAAAGAGAAAAGAAAGAGGAAGCTTTCCGCAGGGAGTCAACTCACAGGGTTTGGGTTATTTTAAAGTGCAGCTTGTTTTATTTTGAATCATGATCATATCACAATTGTTCTTCTAAAGCACGATCACAGCTCCCCTGGGAAAATGTTTTGAACCGTTTTGCCAGTTGTGGTGTCATTGCTTGTGTAAGAGTTCATTTAGATGTAGGAGCTGTCAGTTTCATCATGTCAGTGGCTCATTAGGTCAACCGACTTCCAACCACAGAGATGGAATTCAGATTTCTAATAATGCACAAATGAAGTTGGATTTACTGTTCTGTTCTGTCTATCCCCACTGTATACAAGTCACCTAATAAGCATTGTACATTTGTAGATATACAAGCATCTGAGACCACAGTGAAAATCTGGGACAACTTGGCAACTGCAGACAGCTTGCATTTAGGTTAATGAGATATATTACTTAGTGGAAGACAGGTTTATTTAGGTAATTATTAATAATAAATGAAAATATATTAAACATGATGCATTACAAAAGGTCAGATTTCCTTGCTTCCATTGATGTGCACAAGATGCTCTTTGGAACATTCTCAAATCATGCTGGGAAGTGGGGGACATACCAAATACAAAGAAATTCATATAACTTTTTTCAGTGCAACGTTTCACTCAAATTCTTGAATTATGCCAATAATGTAATTTCTAATGAAAAATTTTGGATTTTATAAGAAAAGAATGTGAAACAAGAAGCATTTTCAATAGTTTTGTCAGACTTTCGAATCCCACTGTAAATTGATCCGATCCGATATAAATCTCTATGCTAATGACATACTAATACCAAAATACTAAGAAATTCCAAAATTCATGTATGTTTTTGGTAACACTTTACAATAAGGTTCCATTTGTTAACAGTTAATAACATAAGTTAATAACATAAGTTAAAACCCCTTAACATACACCCTCTTTTTGTGCATGAGCTTGAAAACGACATACCCAAAGTAAAGCTCTTCTAGTTCTTGAACCATTTGGTCTACAAACACAAACTTGGGCTCGTTTGAAAATAAACACTTAGACATTTGTTATTCAAGAGTAAAAATGTATCATTTTAGTATAAAAAATTTGTTAGAGCTATTCAAATATTTTGAATAGTGACCACAAATATTATTTATAAAATATTTTTTATTTTTAAATATGCAAGACTATGCGCAGTGCCCCAAAAACACATCTGATACAAAGCTATTGACACAATTTTGAAGTTGATATGATCAAAACTCTTTGTTCCATAATGATTTATGTAAGTGTACTTCCAAAAAAAAAGTCCACTTGGAGGCGCCAATAGACCACTTGTAGTAACTAGTAAACCAAATGTTGAAAGTGGTTCAAAACACACAGTTTGTTTATATTTCAATGTAAAAAATACCACACAAACCAAAATATACATGAAGATATATATATATATATTTATTTATTTTTTTTATTCATTTTTTTTTTATTTGGGAATATATTATAATGCATTCCATATATATTTATGCATTTTATAAACAATGTGAAAAGAACATTACAATTTGAAATGTTGCAATGGAAATAAACTTTTACTTACAATAAAGATGCTTCTGTTTATTTTTTCCCCATACAAATGTAAATTGACTTAGCCATTCACCCAGGGTTAGCCACTGGAAGCCAGTGGAAGCTTCACCGTCAGTGAAGCCTGGAGCACACCTGCTCCCGATGCAAATTGAACGAAAAGCAGTGGAAAAAAAGTCAATGCCCCTGGATGTGCAGTTGTACGGGGGTTTTGATGAAAAAATGCAGTCTGGAGGAGCTGTTCCTCCTGACTCACTGTGATGGAGACTGAAGCCGAAGAGGGTGGTACCTCTCGGCTTGAGGCAGAGGCTAAAGGCCCTGGGTGAACGGCAAAGAAAAATCAGTGAAAAATGCCTTAGTAGCATTGGGAGCGTGTGTGCTCCAGGGTCTAACTCACGGTGAGCGAAGCCGTGGAGGGTGGCTCATCTCGGCTTGAATGACATGTCAGAGCCCCCTGGATGTGCAGTTGAACAGGGGGTTTGATGAAAAAATGCAGTCGGGAGCGTGTGTTCTCCAAACTCTTAGCGATGGTGACTGAAGCTGAGGAGGGTGGATCAGATCATGGGTCCAAAAGCCGAGTTCTTTGTCAACAGTACAGCAGGAACACACTATAACTGCACACCGTGCGTAAAAGCGCAAACACAGACAAACACGAACCTTCGTGAATCGGCATCAGGGATATAAACAACCTTTATATCATTGTTTTCATCTTTTCATTGGCTACACAACCCATCAGTCATAAATGATCTAGCTTTTAACTGGCTGGCTTTATCCAGAGACAAACATGGATGACGCAAATCTTTACATCACTTGTGTCAACTGTCCTGTTTGGCTATTTTGAGTGACTATCCAAACACAACTGCACAGAAAATTTTGAGGGAGGGCTCATTTTGTTCGTAAGACCCACCCAAATATCATGTTTGGGAGTTTTTCTACTGAAACACTACATCAAGTGCAAGATTGTGGAGAGAATGGACATGAATGATAACGTGTTGAATATGTAAAACCTGAACAAAGATTGATCAACATTTCTTCATATTTGTACATTTTTGGACTAAAATCTCTAATGGATTTTATTTACTGGACTCTTGTTTTGAAAAGCATACTGAAGTTTGGATGATTGTGCTCATCTTTGTTTGGCAGGAAGACAATAAAGGTCAGAACTTCCGTTTCATTTTCCATGTTTTGATTTTCACTCTTGACACCTTTAATAAAATCTTATTGTTGTAACTTTGTGATCGTCAAAATCGCTTTAACATATAAGATTTTGAGACCCAGATCTTTCAAATGATATATTGGATGTCAATATTAATTTATAATTTCACAGTTTAAACATGCATTAAACATAAATTAAATGTAAATAAATTCGCTAGTGGGTCATTTTTGAACCGCCCGTCGTTAAGAGGTTAGCATGAACTAACAATGAACAATACTTTTACAGAATTTATTAATATTTTATAATGTTAATTTCAACATACATAGTAATTAGTGCAGTTAGTTGATCAAAATTTTTAACGGCAATTAATGGCATAATATTTTGTAGTTAATCGCAATTAATCGCAGATTTTGAACATGCTGAAATTTGACACTATAAATACTTCTTTTCCTGTCAAAATGCATTTATTTTCATCTTAGGAAAGAAATCAAAACAATATGTAACAATATAATGCTTTATTAACATTTTCCAAACCAAGCCTTCCACAGTATAAAGATGGAAATGCACTAAAATAGCACTAATTCAAGTAACATTAAACATTAAACAAGTGTGAGTTTGACTAATTGAAAGAACTAGTCCCCACATAGATTGCATTTTCATTACAATGGGCATTAAATCTCTTAAACGCTTATCCTCCACAATATCAATCAGCCAGTAGACTGTGGTTATCCGCTTTCCTGCAGCAAATGTGAAGCCGCATTCATGATTCACGACAGGGCATCAACGTCAGCATCAAGCGCTTGCAGACAAAACGTCTTATTCTGCATTTTTGTGATAGTTAAGACTTGATGTGCTTCTGTGGCAATTAAAATGCCCCTTGCATAGGCTGAAAAATACTTTATTTCTATCACAAGTCCCATCTGGGCATTAAGTCCCATCAAATAGCATTAAGAGGTCCTTTCTCCATCATTTTATCACAGAACCGCTGATGTGTTTGTGTGCAGAGATTCTTTTATTTACTGAGATAACAACTAGCGTGTTACCACAGTACTGCCCATAGAATGTCTGTGGGAGTGCCGCGCCACATTACGCGGACACATTACAAAGGTTCTGCATTTCCAACAAGTGTTTTGGCTGGTGAATGTTGTATTAACTGTAAATGTGTTAATCGCAAAAAATAACACATTACATTTTTTTTATTAATCGCAAGTATTTATGCGTTAATTCTGACAGCTCTAATATGAATATATTTTTTAAATAAAAAGTTGTATATGTTAACATTAGTTAATGCACTATGAACTAACATATACTAACAATGAACAAATATATTTTTTATAAATTAGCATTAACAAAGAATGATAAATGCTGTAAAAAAACTTATTGTAAAGTGTTACCAAATTTTTAAGTTAAACTTTTCACTGAAATTCTTTAATTATGCTAATAATATAATTTCTAATAAATCTCTTTTTTTATTAAATTGGAAAATAATGCAAAATAGAGGCATTTTCAGTAGTTGTGTTAGACTTTTGGACTCCACTGTATGTGTAACAAATGTAAATCTATACACTAATGGTGTACCAAAATACTAATACCAAAGAAATTCTGAAATTTAGATAAATTTTTTCAGTTCAGCTTTCATTGAAATTCTTTTATTATGCTAATAAAATTAATTTCTAATTCAAAATGTTCTATTAAATCAGAAAAGAATACAAAAAAGAAGCATTTTCACTAGTCGTCTCAGACTTTTGGAGCGCACTCTATATGAATCAGATATAAATCTATATGCTAATGACATCATACCCTGACACAGATATTAAAATGCAAGAATTGCATTCCTCCTTGTTTCCTCAAGATTTTCATTTCATCTCATGCCAGAAAGGGGAGGGGGATAAAAAGAGAGAGAATGAAAGGGAGAGGCAATTGTGAATCGCTGGTGTGAAAGGACAGCCCACATACATGGGTAACGGGAGACTTGCACTGACTAATTTAGACATCCATCCTTAGGTTGCTTAGCAACACTCGGTGGCTTGATTCCCATACAGCTGTTTCAGCAAGGCGACAAGGGTTAAAATCCCTAATCAATAACACCTCATATTTGCGAGTTAATTCGAGCGCCTTGATTGCACGGTTCAGTGGGCGGTCTGCACCGATTTAAAAACCCCTTGTGTGGTATTGTAAGCCACTGATGGTCCAAACTTGGGGAATTTTGGGAGAATTGTGTTTATCTCAGTACTTTGTGTCATAATGGTGGTGCTTTGAACAGAATTATCCCAGCATGGACATGTCACCCAGCTGATTTAACAACACACTCCAATCAGTCCTTTACTTTGTCTTCCTGGAGGAATTCAGATGGGGGGGAAACTTCAAATGATAGTACAGTGAATGATTTGAGGGGGTTAGGAAGAGTGTTGAGGAGAGAGAGTGAGAGAAAGGGGGGCAGGGCGAAATGGAAAGAAGCAGAGAGAGAGAGAGAGTCAATGTGTACGTATGTGTGTCAGGGAGAGGGAGATTAGAGTGAAGAAACGTGCGAGGTCTGTGCACTCTGCCGTTTTCTCTCGCAGTCACAGACAGCATCATGTGGAGTAGGCACTGTCACCGCAGTGCTTGCTTTCTCCATCACCCTCTCTGTTGCTCTTTACTGACCAAGGAACCCCATTCTAGGAGAACCTGACCTTCTGCTTGAAGTTCCTCAAGACAAATCTGACATTCAAGGGAGTTATTCAGCAATAAACTTAGAGGAGATATGAAGTCTATACTGAATGCCCTCAAGAAAGAAGGTAAGAGGTGATGCTTGGTCTTAAGAGGGATTTGGAGTGTGCCATGACTCTGGGGTCAGTGTAGTTCAGGGGTCTCTTGGCCTTTGGTGACTTGTGGTCCATGAGAATCTTGCGGATGGAACGGCTTAATACTCTAACCGAAGATTTACCGTAGAGTTTAGGCATTTTATCATTGTTTTTGGATTGTTGTCTATGGTGCCTCCGTGTAGTATCAGTTATATACAATTCATCACTCTGCCATCTGTCATCATTTACTCACACTCATGTTGGTCCAAACCTGTTTGACTTATTTCTTCCATGGAACGCAAAAAGAAATGTTACGTAGAATGACTCAGTCATCATTCACTTTCATGGTGGCTTTTTTTTCCCCATACATTAAAAGTGAATGATGACAAACTGTCATTCTGCTTTAGACAATTTTACATCTTAAAGGGATAGTTCACATAAAATTGAAATATCTCTCATCATTTACTTACCCTCATGCCATCCCAGATGTGTATGACTTTCTTTCTTCTGCTGAAAACAAACAAAGATTTTTAAAAGAATATTTCAGCTCTGAACGTCCATACAATGCAAGTGAATAGTGACCAGAACTTTGAAGGTCCAAAAAGCACATAAAGGCAGCATAAAAGCAATCCATACAACTCCAGTGGTTAAATCCATGTCTTCAGAAGCGATATATTAGGTGTGGGTGAGAAACAGATCAATATTTAAGTCTACTTTTTTTATAACTATAAATCTCCACTTTAACTTTCACTTTTTTAATGTGAAAGAATGTAAACATTTAGCATGATGAGAGAATTTTCATTTTTGCGTGAACTATCCCTTTAAATAATAAACATTTTGTAATGATTGATACATATAAGTGTTTTAATAAATATACAAGCGTTACATTTCATTTTTTTTTTTTTTTTTTTTTTACAAATGCCCCATATAGTATATCCAATATAAGGACATTACTATAAACAAGTTTTGGGGATTTTAGGTCGAATGACAACTCATACAAGAGTAAGAGAAAGAGTATGGTGACTGAGACATTTGTTGTGTTTACCGGAAAAAAGAAAGTCATATGGGTTTGAAACAACATGAGGCTGAGTAAATGATGGCAGAATTTTCATTTTTGGGTGAACTATCCCTTTAAATTGATTAGAGCCCGTAATAATACCTGAAGAATTCACACTGTGTATTTAATTAGTTGCACAATAGTTAGGTATCACATTTGGGATTGATTTCAGTTTGGTCAGTTCAGGAAATTAATTAAACTACAACAAATTCAGTTCATTATTTCTTTAATGAGCATCGAACTGGGTGAACTTGATGAGCTGACAGCGTTTGGTATTTTAATGTAATATTCTTTGTATGTAGTAACAAGCCAAGCGCAGCTTAACAGCTTGTACTTGATCACTTCATACAGTGTTCTAATTATTTCCACCTACAAAGGAATGAATAACACCTTAAAAAAGCTGAACTACTTTGACACTGGTGCAGTAGATGAAAGTCCACTTCATACTCTGTATAAACATTATTTTATTCTTCTTGTTTAAAGGGATAGTATACCCTTATTAAATAATTTCATAATTTACTCAATTTCATGTTGATTCAGACCTGTACTACTTTCTTTTCTAAGTGGAACACAAAAGGAGATGTTAGGCAGAATGTCAGCCTCAGTCTCCATTCACTTTCATTGCACTTTTTTTCTGTACAATGAAAGAACCTTTTTGAGTGAACTATACTTTTAATCTACATTATGTCATTTTCATTCTGTCCTAGTGCCTTTCTGGGAGGCACCGGCAGGCACAGGTCGGAGCAGGCCGCTGCAGCAAACACCAGTGCAGCACCCGGGAAGGAGCACTCTAGCCGCCCCACGTGTGCTGCTCCGCTCCAACAGTGACAACAACCTGAACATCAACAAACTCCCGCCAGACCGCTCTTGTTCGCCCTCGCCTGCCACCTCCCCCCTCCGCAGCTTCTTGCCTCGCCACCCCCAGCAGATGCAGAACAGCCCCAATGGCACGGTGAAGACCATGGCCCGGGGGGGACGCTCCCCCCGAAGCCGTTCCCCTTCCCTGGGCCGGCTGGGGGAGGGAGACACCCGGAGACAGACCCCTCAGCGTCACAGCAGGTGAGTCCCCACCCATATGAAATGACCAGAGGGTGGCAAAGCAACAGGGACTGGATCCAACAAAGTCTAACTAGATGGTATAGAGCCCAACAGTAGGGTTCCAGAAATAAAAACCCCTTTCATTTTTCCATAAATATACTGATTTTTAATCATAATATTTAAACCTTTCAAGACAGACCTATGAGGTTGAGGTGATGATATAATCTACTGTAGAAGCAAGTCAGTGTAATTTAAAAATGTTTTTGAATTACAGAGTTTTCGGTGAACAACTACAGTACACTACCCATAATTCTGAAGAGTGATCCACCAATCAGAGAAGTGTCAGTTACTGTGGAAATGTAAATTATGCCACAAATGCTCAGCAGTATAAATGAAATCAGTAAAACTAAAATATATTGTTTTTTATAGTGATTATAAATCAGTAACTTTATATTATGCCTTCAATTATGATTCGAATACATCATTCGCAATGCTTCATGGGTTGTGTAGTTCATTCCCTCATCAAAGAATTTAAGGACACATTTATGTTTTTTTTGTTGTTTTTTACTTTTTTGGCTTAAAATGAAAGTTTGTAATGTGATTCATCTTAGAGCTTGTTGGTTTGGTTCATGGTTTAGAACTCTGTATTGAAGAATTTTTTGAAGTCTCTAAGAAGAAAATGAATGAGAAAATACTTCTGAACCAAGGACACTGAAAAAGATGTCAGACACTGTTGCACTCTATTTGAGGGCCCAGTATGTTTTAATTATTTTTTTTATGTAAAATTATGCTGCAACACCTGTGCCAGTCTGTCAGGAGACTGGCACAGGACGTTAAATGTGTTTTTGACAATGGTCAAGTGTGTCCACTTTTTGGCAGGGGCAAGCTGACTCCCTCTCTCTCTCTGGGATAAAGAGTATCTCTTGATGCCCAGAGCAAAGTGTGTCCTTTTTTGCGAGGACAAAGTGTTTTTTATCCATCGACACCAGAGGCCCTATTTATGGCAAATTTGTGTTGTTTTTATAGGGCCACGTGTGGATCCAAATAGGTCAAATATGTGGGAATTGGTGTATGGGAAGTGGATTTTCATAAAATTTGCCTCATAGAATCTTCAATATGATTATAAATATATCTAGCAGAGATGGAAAATTTAGTTGCACTTAAGTCTCAAAAAAATAGACAACGCAATGAAAATAACTGATTTATTGTCCTAAGGTTTAAAGCATGACAGTCAGACAAGTAAAGCACACAGCAACTACTGCTTATGCAAAGCAAATCTCTGCAAAGTTTACCAAATAAAACAGGCTTGAAATACAGTATCATGTAATACCGAAAGAGTCTACAAAATAGTTTAATACAGTCTGCAGTGTTTCTGCAATATAAATATATTTAGGCTGTTGATTTAGCATGTTTATTTAGTATGATTAATTATATAAAACATCATGCACAAGAAAAACTTACGCAATTGATCATGCCTGATCTGTATGTATATTCTGTATTCAAGATTGAAGTACATGTAACCAGTGTTGGGTAACATTACTTTTAAAAGTAACTCATTAGAATATTGCGTTACTCCTTAAAAAAAAGTAACTAAATTAATAAAAAAGTAACTTTTCTGGAAAATAAAGTATTACGTTACTTTTGCATAACTTTAGCGTAACTTTTTTGTCACCTCCACTCTCTCTTCTGCTATGCTATGCATTCCACACAAATAAGCCATGCATTGCATACAAGAGACATTACAGGTCATACTAGGTACTGTACAACACTCATGTCAAAACAACATACTAAACAAACAGATATTTAGAAAGTCTACAATCAGTAGTCTTCATGTCATATTTATGATAAAGACTCAATAACTGGAATATGCATGATTTGTTTTTCCATTGACATGGCAGCCAACATGAATAATGAAGAATAACCATTGTCTTACCTAATGCAACAAAGTTCAACATCTGAACCCTCATCATTTGTCATCATATGTGGTGCCCTATCAAGTTGCTAGAGTCAACTTGAAATGTTTTTCAGAAGTCAGGATAAAATTCTGTGTGGAATGCCAACCTAACTTGTTCAAGGTATAAGTCTGATGAATAAATGAATATTTTTCACTTCACTCATCCCATTCTCCTAGTTACAGGGAGCTCTAATACACCCTGTGTCTCAATCAGCTCCCTAGCTCCCTATGTCGTGAATCAGTATATTGTGAACATGAACTTTGGCACTGGCAAGGGTGTTCATCCACTGAACATTGGGACACTTATGATTGTTGGTGCCAGACGGGCTGGTTTGAGTATTTCTGTAACTGCTGATCTCCTGGGATTTTCACGCACAACAGTCTCTAGAATTTACTCCGAACGGTGCCAAAAACAAAAAACATCCAGTGAGCGGCAGTTCTGTGGACGGAAATGCCTTGTTGATGAAAGAGGTCAACAGAGAATGGCCAGACTGGTTCGAACTGACAAAGTCTACGGTAACTCAGATAACAACTCTGTACAATTGTGGTGAGAAGGATAACATCTCAGAATGGTATTCTGAGATGCAGGTTGGCTCTGTTTTGGTGGCACGAGGGGGAACTACACAATATTAGGCAGGTAGTTTTAATGTTGTGGCTGATGGGTATATCATGGAAGGCTAGTCTTATAATCCCCCTGCCTTAACGCGTTTACTGATTTTTTTAATGCAGCATGTATTTAAACATGAATCAGTCGTGTTTCACTCAAATGTTAAATGCTTTAACCAGGAGCAGTTTGGATGCAAACTGATCCTAGAGCAGTAGTTATGGGCAGCTTTAAAACAAAGCAATTCGGATGCACAAACAGTCAGCGATCATTCCACATTGTATGTAACTGTATAATCCTGCCGTAACCACAGGAAGACTTCTCCCAATTTATGCCTGTGCTATTTTATACCACGAACATTTGTTTGCACACATTAAAATGCAGCGTACATGGATTAATCACGAGAATCAAAGTTTCACTTACCTGAATATTACATTTTTGGCAAAATTTTGTCATATGGGGACACATTTCTTAACTCCTGCTGTGATTGTCATGACAACAGCAAAGTTTATGACGGCTGCATATGTAAGCTCCAGTGCACAAAAAATCCACCGCTGCAAATGATGAGTACAACTGGATTCTACTGAAGCATTAAGATTAACATTTCTTCACCAGAGATATTTTGCTGTTTTTAAAACATAAATCTCAGGGTGGGCTAAAAGAAGACGTGTTGTGCTCTGTCCATCGCATGTGACCCGTAAACCGATAAAAGTCCGCCATCTTGAAGGATCTATTCATTTTCTACATGAGGAGACAAGGATCGAAGACAGAGGAAGCTTCCTGAGGACGTTTGAGTAAGGAAGCACCTCTGACAGCACATGTACAGTACTGTGCAAAAGTTTAGGCACTTGTGAAAAATGTAGCATAGTAAGGATGTCTTCAAAACTAATGCCATAAATAGTTTTCTTTTATCAATTAACGTTATACAAAGTCCAGTAAACATAAAAAAAAGTGAAATTAATATTTGTGACCAACTTTGCCTGCAAAACAGCACCAATTGGAGTAATACACTGATGCCTCATGACCTTTTCTGCTGCTGTTTTGGGGGGGCCATATGCTCGGCGCAACATTTAAATAAATGTCCGAATTAAACACTCTGGACACTTATGTCCATACCGAGTGCAAATGCGAGATAATGGGGTGTAACTTAAATTCTCCGGATAGTTTGATAGAAAGGCTCTGCAATGGCGAAATAGGGGCAAGAACATCATGTTCCAAAACCAGGGAGGGGCTCTCTCAGGTGGAAGCGACCAATGAGCCAAATGTCTGAGACCAAACGCATAATAATAAAACAAAATCTTGGGTAGGCCTAGCCCACATTTGTCAATCAGCCTATGCAGCTTACCAAAATGTAATCTGGGATGTTTACCATTCCAAATGAAGGACTTCGCTTTGCAATCAAATTGCTTGAAATAAGAGAGGGGGACATCTAGAGGGAGAGACTGTAGCAGGTAGTTGAATTTTGGAATACAATTCATTTTAATAATAACATTAACTTTCCCAATCATAGATAAATGTAATGAAGCCCACCTGCCTACATCGCTCAAAAACCTTTTTATTAAAGGGTCAAAATTAAATCTATGAAACGAATCCAGGCAGAAGTCAAGAGAGCAGGATCTAAGTGCATCTTTAATTTAATAAGAAAACGAGTCCAGATACAAAACTTGGAAAACACAGAACAAAACAAAACTAAAACAGGGGAACAGAGACAAAACTAAAACACGGGAACAGAGCAAAACTAAAACACGGGAACAGAGCAAAACTAAAACACGGGAACAGAACAAATGTTGCATCCATGGGGATAACAGGAAACAACTGACAAAGACACAAGCAAACACAAGGATATTAAATACAGTGGGGCAAACAAGGTAAATGAGAAACAGCTGGGAACAATCAGGGCAGGAACCAGGAGCAGAGATGCAAGAAGGTAATCAAAACTTCAAACTAAAAGTTTCCTAAACACCTAGCGACCTCTGGTGGCTGCTAGGGCAAAAGTCTCAGGTGTGACACTAACTAAATCATACAAATTTGCCAGGAATAAAATACCCAAATACTTAATGCCCTGTTTGGGCCACTGAAAAGCCATTACTGTGCAGTACGCTGTCAGAGCCAAAGCTTCAGATTTAGACCAATTAACTCTGTCCCGAGAACTTAGAAAATAAATTCTGTGGAGGCAAGGCATAGATCTAGTAGGGTCAGAGATGAATAATAAAATATCATCTGTAGCACTTCAATCAATCTGTCTTGTCAGGCACTTCTCACGCACCTTACAGTCTAGCTGATCCCTTTTCCAATTATCTGTTGTCCAATGTCTGTGTTTCTTTGCCCACTCTAACCTTTTTTTCTGTTTCAAAAGAGGCTTTTTCTTTGCAATTCTTCCCATAAGGCCTGCACCCCTGAGTGTTCTCTTTACTGTTGTACATGAAACTGGTGTTTAGCGGGTAGAATTCAATGAAGCTGTCAGCTGAGGACATGCAAGGCATCTGTTTCTCAGACTAGAGACTCTGATGTACTTATCCTCTTGTTTAGTTGTACATCTGTCCTTCCACATCTCTTTCTGTCCTTATTAGAGCCAGTTGTCCTTTGACTTTGAAGACTGTAGTGTTCACCTTTGTATGAAATCTTCAGTTTTTTTGGCAATTTCAAGCATTGTATAGCCTTCATTCCTCAAAACAATGATTGACTGACGAGTTTCTAGAGAAAGCTGTTTCTTTTTTGCCATTTTTGACCTAATATTGACCTTAAGACATGCCAGTCTATTGCATACTGTGGCAAGTCAAAAACAAACACAAAGACAATGTTAAGCTTCATTTAACAAACTAAATAGCTTTCAACTGTGTTTGATATAATGCCAAGTGATTTTCTAGTACCAAATTAGCAATTTAGCATGATTAATCAAGGATAAGGTGTTGGAGTGATGGCTGCTGGAAATGGGGCCTGTCTAGATTTTATAAAAAATTACTTTTTTGCGGGTCACGTGAAGCCATGCGAGGATCAGACATGTGAACAGTGAGCTCTGCGCACTTTGTTAAATTTAACACTTTTAATGACAAACTGGTGAGATTTGATACACTTTGTTCCATAACTGTTCTAAGAAGCCAGGGAGTCAATTTAGTCGGGGAAGTGCGGGAAATGTGGTGAGAGATGCTGAACATGTCGGCAGTGCTGACGAAGGTTGTTGCTGGCTTGGAGGATCTTGCTGTGATATGTCGATCGATCACTGCCATGGAGGCGAGGTTCACTGAGATGGTTATAAGAGTGGGGGATGTCGAGAAACGGATCGATTACCTGGAGTCATCGGAGAGGGAATTATCTGCTAATCCGCTGGCGACCAAGGTAGATTTGGAGCGTGTCTGGGAGAAGTTGGAGGACATGGAGAACCGTTGCTGGCAGAATAATGTACATATCGTCTGAATTCCTGAGGGTGAAGAGGGACAGGATATGGTGAAATTCCTGGATGGGCTCCTTCCAAATCTGCTCGACATAGCAGGCCATAAGCTGGAAATCAAGCGAGCTCACAGGGTTCCTGCTCGGCGATCCGCAGAGGGAGACAGGTCCCGATCAATTCTGGCCAAATTTCTGAGATCATCCGATAAAGATCTTGTGTTACGCGAGGTGAGAAGTAAAGGAAGGCTTTCTTGGAAAAACCACAGCATTTACTTGTTCCCAGACTTTGCGAATTCGACAAGAGAAAAACATGATAGATTCAAGGAATGCAAGAAACTTTTACATCAACAGAAGGTCGCTTTTGCACTGATAGTCCCAGCCAAATTGAGAATAGATGCTAAGGATGGCCGTAAAACATTCACATGCCCACAACAAGCGATGTCCTTCATAAAGTCAATGGAGTGAGTAAGTCATCTTGTTGTACTCACGTTGCAGCCAAGTGGACTGGCTCATTGAACATTCGCTTGACTGTTTGAGAAAACTGCATGCTTTTTTCTTGTGCTGGTTCTGCCTAGCGGCTGGAGTTTATTTTGTAGAGTAACACACCTTCAGGACAGTTTTATGGATGAATCTACACGCTCTTTGAGTTTGTTTTATAGATTATATTTTGCTGTGTAATTCTGTCTCACAAAATTTGTATAGAAACACTGGACTTGATTAAAGTTGTCGCGGGGGTTCTCGTAGGCATGCATGGACTGTTTGAGTTTAGAAGGTTGGACGCCAGTTGGTGCTGTCGTGTGCGGGGTTAATGCACATGTTTTTCTTTTTTCTGTTTGTTTGGTTCTGGGGGATGTTTGGGTTTTGATGGTTGAACTAATGTTGGAATGTGGTCTTTATAATCTTGTTTTTGTCACACAATCTATTTTTTCTTATATGTCAAAATGTGAAATGTTAATATGAGTGGATTGTCTCTCACCACGTGGAATGTGAATGGGCTGGGGCACCCCATAAAAAGAAGGAAGGTTATTTTACTTCTTAAGCATAAGAAATACGATATAGTGTTTCTTCAAGAAATGCATCTTTCTCCGCAGGAAACTGAAAAATTTGGGAGGATATGGGGTAGGCATGTTTTCTTTAGTGCTGGCTCGAGTAAGAGCAGGGGAGTCATTACACTGGTAAGTAAACATCTACAATTCAAATGTCTCAAACAGATTAAAGATAAATTAGGAAGAGTCATTATAGTTTTAGCTGAAATTCAGGGGCAAAGTCTTATTTTGGCTAATATTCATGCACCTAACTTTGATGATCAGGGCTTTTTTATAGATCTTGAAGGGATGTTACAAGCCGCTGGCATCCCTCATGATATAATGTTGGGAGGAGACTTTAATCTTTTGATGGGCTCAGTCCTTGACCATAGTGAAGCAAAAGTGTGCAAGCCCACTAGAGCAACATTGATGCTTCACAGGATGTGTAAAAATGTTGGTCTTACAGATATTTAGAGACTTTTGACTATACATTTTTTTCATCAGTCCATAAGATTTACTCTAGAATAGTTTTATTTTTATTTTTTTATATCTAAGTCCCTCATTTCATCAGTTGCTGATTGCTCAATTGGAAACAGTTTAGTCTCAGATCAAGCCCTGGTGTGTTTAGAGGTGTTGCCACATATGGAGAAAAGGAAATCATATAGTTGGCGCTTTAATGTATCCCTTTTGCAAAATCCTGAATTCCAACAAATGTTAAAGGCTGAAATTAGTGTCTATATGGAGTCCAACTGGTCCTCAGTATCCTCTGTGGGCGTGGCTTGAGAGGCACTTAAGTTGGTTCTTAGGGGCCGGATCATACAGTATGCTGCATTCACCCAAAAATCCAAAGCACAAGAACTCGTGAAATTGGAAGGGAATATTAAAAGGGCAGAGGCAGAGCTGAAGCACCGAATGTCATCTAATGGCCTCAGAGAATTGACTGATTGAAATACAGATATAATACTATTTTGTCACGGAAGGTGGAGTTTTGGCTATTCAGGGCTAGACAGTCATACTTTGAGTCGGGGGACAAAGCAGGGAAACCTCTGGCTAGATATATAAAACAGAGAGAGTCTTTTTCTACCATTCCCTCAGTGAAATCTGCTGGTGGTGAAATATTTACCTCAGCCATTGATATTAACAATGCTTTTAAAGAATTCTGTCTTGATCTTTATAGGTCCATGTCTTTGTCTATTGAAGAGGATATTAGAAACTTTGTGGAACCATTACAGCTTCCTAAACTGATGGCTGAGCAAAAAAATTCTCTTGATTCTGAGATAACCTTGGAGGAGCTTGATGAGGTAATTAAGGCCTTGCCTACAGGCAAGGCTCCGGGGTCAGATGGTTTTGCCGCTGAATTTTTTAGATCTTATGCTACAGAACTGGCTCCACTTTTGTTAGAAGTTTATACGGAATCATTAAAGAATGGAAAGCTTCCCCCAACCATGACACAAGCCCGGATCAGTCTGATTCTTAAAAAGGACAAAGATCCAAGCGAGTGTAAGAGTTACCGTCCAACAGGGCTGGAGTGGGATTCATATTCAGCCCGGGATGTCATGTCCAAGTCAGCCCACACCCAAAAGGGGGGTTGGAGGTGAAGATGATAACAATAAAACAAGATTACAGCAAAAATATGCAATATATGTAATTACTTGAAAATTATTTAAGCTCTCCATGTCATTATACCACATATGGCATTCACTAAGATTTTCACTTTGTTATAAGACATCATTGTATGTGTTGTAAAAATAAGTGAATGTTAAAGGGATATTTGATCATTTCCTCACCCTCATGCCATCCCAGATGTGTATGACTTTCTTTTGCAGAACATGAATGAAGATCTTTAGAAGAACTGTTGGTCCATTCAATGCAAGTAAATGAGAAGCGGTGAGAAACAGATCAATAAATAAGTCATTTTTTACTATAAAACTCCACTTTCACTTTCATAAGCACTCTTCTCTCTTTAGAGTTCTTCTTCTGTTTTTGGTGATTTACATAAGAATATCGCCCCCTACTGGGCAGGGAGGAGAATATATATAGTAAAAAACAAAAACTTAAATATTGATCTGTTTCTCACCCACACCTATCATATCGCTTCTGAAGACATAGATTAAACCACTGGAGTTGTATGAATTACTTTTATGCTGCATTTATGTTATTTTTGTACCTTCTGAGTTCTGATCACCATTCACTTGCATTGAAAGGACCAACAGAACTGAGAAATTCTTCTAAAAAGCTTAATTTGTGATCAGCAGAAGACAGAAAGTCATACACATCTGGGATGGCATGAGGGTGAGTAAATGATGAGAGAAATTTCATTTTTGGGTAAACTAAGTTTATTTTAAAGACTATCTAGGCACATAATAACACTATAGAACTGTAAATGTTTATAATTCTTTCAAGATGTACAGGCTCAATTTAAATGGTCAGTGCTTTGTATTTTAGATAATTAAAATAGCAACAGATCCAGTGAAAGAATTAAGGTTGAGTGATTGTTTTTACATGCCATTCAAAAACGTGCCATTTTACAATGATAAGAGTGAAATAAAAGACTAAAAATAACACATTTGTACTTTTCTTTTACTTGGAATGTAAGTGTTCAGGACAAAGGCAAAATGGTTATTGTCTCTTTAAGAGGGTTTTATTGCATTATACAACATTGAAGGCACTCTGTGCAGATTGTTTCATTGAGTTTAATCTTTTGAGAGCTGTAAAGTCCCATTATTTTCGTACCGTGTCGTGCTGTTGCATCTGTATTCATTTACTTTAAGTATTCTGTTATTTTGTGACAAAACAATAATTTTGCTATTATCATTCTGCACTGCTAGGGAAGAGGGTTTCAGAGATAAATTGATTGAGATTGTGAGACTGCAGTCAATGTTAAACTTGTGATGATCTTGTAGGCTACCTGAAGCACGTTCATCCATTCAGTTATTAGTAGCCTATCTGTTCTCGATGGATCTTCCGTGATCCTTCCCGCGCTGTCAAGTGAAGCGGCGCAACATCAGTTTCGTCTCTCACAGGCTACTCTCTCATTTGTTTGGGTGTGAGATAATAAAATAATACGGAACGCAATTCTGATCCTTTAAATACCGGATGTTACGGACTGTTGGCAATTGTTATGCAACATATGATGAAAGGTTGTCAATCAACATGCGGACCTAACTGGCCCAGCGGGAATTCTCCCGATCTTCCCGATTGCCACTCCAGCCCTGCCGTGCAATTTCCCTGATCCAGCTAGACTATTGTCAAAAATTCTGGCTAACCGATTACATAAAGATATGACATCTCTTATACATATGGATCAGATGGGGTTTATTCGGGGCAGCAGCTCTTCTGATAACATTAGGCATCTCATCAATATTATGTGGTCAGTGGCGGATGATCAGACTCCGGTCGCGTCCATCTCACTTGACACTGAAACGGCATATGATATCGTAGAATGAGATTATCTTTTTAAGATTTTGGAAATATATGGGTTCGGGAATACTTATAGCCGGTAGTGGCGGTACAAATAAATTGATTAGTTTCAGAATATTTTACTCTGGATAGGGGCATTCGGCAGGGTTGCCCTATTTCCCCATTATTGTTCTGTCTTGCCCTAGAACCATTAGCAGCCGTGATAAGAAAGGAAGATGATTTTCCAGAGGTGGTGGCGGGAGGTGTGGTGCATAAGCTTTTGCTTTACGCAGATGATATTTTATTATTTGTCTCTGACCTCATTAGATCTATGCTTTGCCTCCATAAAATTATTCATTCCTTTTCTAAGTTCTCAGGATGCAGAGTCAATTGGTCAAAATTCAAAGCTTTGGCTCTGACAGCGTACTGCCTAGTAATGACTTTCCAGCCAGGTGCCTTCCAGTGGCCCAAACAGGGCATTAAGTATTTGGGTATTTTATTCCCAGCAAATTTGTGTGATTTAGTTAATTAATTTTGACCCTTTAACAAAAAGGTTTTCGAGCGATGTGAGCAGGTGGGCTTCATTACATTTATCTATGACTGAGAAGGTTAATGTTATTAAAATGAATTGTTTTCCAAAATTCAACTACCTGCTACAGTCTCTCCCTATAGATCTCACCCTCTCTTATTTCAAGCAATTTGATAGCATAGCGAAGTCTTTCATTTGGAATGGTAAATGTCCTAGATTACACTTCAATAAGTTACATAGGCAGATTGACAAAGGTGGGCTAGGCCTACCCAAGATATTGTTTTATTATTATACATTGGTCGCTTCCACCTTAGAGAGCCCCTCCCTGGTTTTGTATTGAACAGGAAGTTCTTGCCCCTATTTCACCATTGCAAAGCCTTTCAATCAAACTAACCAGAGAAGTTGAAGCTAGGGTGTGCAATCTTTTCCAGAAATATTTTTTGTTACACTGGTTGAAAGTCTCTTCACATCCTGATAGCAATCAAAAATTTAAGTGGTCTAAATGTAAAAAAAAAAAAAAAAAATATATATATATATATATATATATATATATATATATATATATATATATATATATATATATATATCTTCTGTGAAAGGGACAGGACTAAAAAATGATCGACCAATCGTTGCATTCGGTCTGAATGTAATGATAGGATGTCCTTCCTGTCTGTCAATCTATATTTGCATACCACCACGCAACTTGTTCACACAGACAATCACACGTCATCAGCGCGGGTTCCTTGACACTGTGCAGAGCAAGCATGAGAATGGAAGGCGAACTGCAGCTACCTTATGTTCCTCCTGAACCACCAGTAAAAGGAAACAAGAAAAGAAAGACCATGTTAGAAACGTCTCTCCTACTGGCACATAGACTCTGCTCTGTGTGTGTGTGTGTTCATGTGTGATAGAGGAGGCATGGTTTTGGAGACACCTCTGAAGTGAGGGCGGACTCTATGCTTTCAAAGCTAGCTTGCTAACTGCTAGCCTCTCTGGATTACACACCCTAGCTTTAAGTTGCACCCCATTATCTCGCATTTGCACGTGATATGGACAAAAGTGTCCAGAGTGTTTAATTTATTTAAATGTTGCTTCGAGCATATGGCTGAACCCCAAATTATGTATTAATAAATCACCTTTCTGCTGGACAGAGTGGATTGTGAGAGAGGTCAATATGCTCGGTGGCCTATATGAGAGTGGAGTGTTGAGATCCTTCGAAAATATGGTGCAACATTTTGGGATTCTCAATTCTTCAGGTATTTACAGCTGCACCACCTACTTTGTACTATTTTTGGGAGTAGCATACACCCCCCTAGAGTGGCAGATAATCTGGGAGTGGTGATTACTGCTTTTGGAAAAGGTCAGGAGGCATCAGTGTATTACTCCATGCTAATTCAGAGTCTGGGGGATGGAGCTTCAACTTCTCTCAAGAGATTATGGAAGAAAGATTTAAATGTGGTATTGGAGGAGGGATTGTGGGCTAGGATTCTAAAAAAGGTCAAGTCTACATCTAGAGATGCAAGGGTGTGCCTTATGCAATTTAAGATTTTACATCGATTCTATTGGACCCCCTTTAGATTGTATAGGCTTGGTCTTAAAGACACACCCACCTGCTGGCAATGCCAGTTGAAAGACGGGGTCACAACCCATGTTTTTTGGTGGTGTGTTAGAATTTTGGTTGAGGGTTCAGAGATTTATGTGTGATGTATTGGGCACTCAAATTTCATTTTGCCCCAGACTCTGTATTTTAGGCAACGGGGCAGTCATTAGTATAGGGGATAAATGCATAAAAAATTGGGTCCTAGCCAGTGTTATGATCGGCAGACAGATCATTCTTAGGGGATGGAAGTCAGCTGGAGTGCCCTCATTTCAAGAGAGGTGCATAGAGATGGGCAGGGTAGCGGCATTCGAGGAGATGTCATGTAGAAGGCTAGGCAACTTAAATTA
This sequence comes from Myxocyprinus asiaticus, assembly GCF_019703515.2. Classification (NCBI taxonomy): domain Eukaryota; kingdom Metazoa; phylum Chordata; class Actinopteri; order Cypriniformes; family Catostomidae; genus Myxocyprinus; species Myxocyprinus asiaticus. The sequence continues at coordinate 11,395,251 of NC_059389.1, forward strand.
ATTTAATAAAAATGGGGCAGCTATTTAGCCTTTTTGGAGGGCTCTCGGGGAGGGGCAGTGGAGAGAGATGTGCAATTTAAAATTTGTGTGATTATTATTCTTTTTAATATATATTTTTCTTTTGTGTGTGTGTGTAACTCAAGTTGTGACCACAGGGATTTTTGTTGAGGGTCAGGGTGGGGTTGGGGATTGAGAGGGGGAGGGGGAGGGGGAAAGGGAACAATGGGGGTTAAAAACTGATTTGGTGAATATATGTTTTGCTTTTCTGTTTCAAGTGTGTGAATCAATAAAAAGTGTTAATCGCAAAAAAAAAAAAAAAAAAAAAAAAATATTACATCACTAATGTCCTGACTATACTTTGTGATCAGTTGAATGCCACTTTGGTGAATTAAAGTACCAATTTCCTTCCGAAACAGCAAAATCTGTACATTATTCCAAACTTTTGGCCGCCAGTGTATACATTTGATATTTAGATTTTTTTAATTTCCCTAAATTCCTTTAAATAATACTTTTTTTAATATAAGTAATTAAATGCCCTGTAACAGTGTTTATAAAATTAACCTGCAGCACATAAAAACTATTACCAATAATGATCTGAGACTTGATTAGGACTTGTTTGTTGCCTATATGTTTGTAATGGTACATGTATCAATCTTAGTGCATGGAAGAAAAAAATTCCCCCAAAAGGTTTGCTTATGGTCTTCAAAAGAAACAGTGAAAAATATTTGGACATCTGCCCGTTAGATAACTGAGCATCCAAGATTTGGTTGCATTTGCAATGTGCTGTGCACCTGATCCAGGACGGGGCTGGACGGAAGCCCAGGCTGTTGTTTTTTATAGCTGTGTGACTTTGAGTACAGCAGCACTAAACACAAAGGTGCAATATGGAGAGTTGGCAAACAATTAGGGCATAGAAAGAGTCAAGAAAGCGTGTGTGCATATGTGTGTGTGTCCATGCATATATATTTCCGTGTGAGTGAATGCATGCGTGGGAGCTCACCATGTAGTGAAAGTTCAGCGTGCACGTGTGCATGCGTGTGTGTGTCTGCGCGCATGCATGGGTGGGTGTGCGAATCTTGTCACTCAATGGGGGTTCTAGCGCAAGAGCAGGCTCGGTACAGTAAGTGGGCCAGGCCAATTACTCACTTCCACTGCAAAAAACTCCTCTAATTAGATGTCATTTTAAAAAGGAAGAATTAACTCCTTTGGTATTTGACCCTGTTCTCCTCTCACGCTGCTGCCTATATAGATCCGCTTGTTGTGCTTGACGTACAGTGGGGTCCAAAATTCTTAGACCACTAGTGAGAATGCTTCTATTTTACATTTTCTAATTTAATAAAGATTTTCCCCTTATAATTCATATTATCAACATAACAATCTGAGTGAAAATTAACATGAATTTCAGAATTACTTGGTATTTTATATGCCCCCTTTTTGCCTTAATGACAGTATGCATTATGGACTCCACAAGTGTGAGACCTGATGCTCCATGTTATCCCAGCATGATCTGAGAATGTTCCAAAGAGCATCTTGGAAATCTGACCATTTCTACAAAGGAGTTAACATGATCAGTGTCACAAATTTGCTTATTTAATTACTGACCTAGAAATAGTGCAGATTCTTAAATATTCCTTATTTATTTTACTTCATAATGTTTCTTTGTATAAACTGTTTAAAAATCTTAAAGCTTTCTGTTTGTTTCTTATAAAGAAAATGTTGAATTCCAAAATTTCAATGTAGTCTCAGACTTTAGGACGGCATTTAAACTGCTCTGGGTTCAGCTCAAAAATTGGGAACTTTGATTGCATCTACTGCCAGTGTCAAACCCATGCAAATACCATTGGCTCTCGTGCCTGCATGTGCAGCTCAAATGGAACGCCATCCCCTAGTTACAGCAGCAGTTGCTATGGCTATGGCCATATGGTGTGTGTACTTGTGCATGTGCGTGCCACTTTCGTTCTGTGTCTATGTCCGCTTCTACTCCATGGTGTATTAGATAATGTGGCTGCTCTTCAGAGGCGCCAAATCAAACTAAAGCAGATGTACTCAGTTATAGCATCATATTGCATTTACCATTTGTTGATGGCTATAAACACGGGACACTGAAGATTAGCCTTATCTCGTGCCAGTAAAGGTCATGTTGTAAAAACATACCCCTGCTTGTTCTAAGTTGTAAGATACTTGTATGTTTTGAAGATCTACCAATATATGGTACATTGATGAAATCAGGGGGTACTTTGATATATACCATGGTACTGAATGACTCCAATGTTAATGTACCATGGTATTTACTGTACATGGTACTCCAAGGTACTTCAAATAAAACCATAGTACTACGATGGTATGTGTCCAAAAAATATGGTATAACCATGGTATCATGTCTAAAAAAAACATAGTGCCATGGTCAGGGTCGTCGCCAGAACATACAGTATAGACTGGGGGGAGGCATTTCATTTTCATAGGGGTCACATTTTTGTAAGATCTGAGACAGAGGTAGACAAAAAACAATGTCCACGCCACTATACAAGACAGCATAGTCAGTAGTTATAATTGAAATAGACTAAGTTTTATATTAAAACATCTCAGAACACCATACAAATAATTTGGTCCAGCTGTTACACAGCACCGCCAAAATTTAAGTCTGAGAATGCAGTGCTGAATAGTAATATGGTATTGATTACAAATTACATGACAAATATTGTAGTCAGTAATGTAATCTCTTGGATTACATTTTTAAATAAATCTAATCTGATTGCTTTAGGATTACGTTTGGATTACTTCTCACCTAATTTTCCTCTGACCTTGTTTATTTGATGTCAAATGCATTTAAGTAGGATAAGCTTGTACATGTTGACATAATGTTGCTTAAAGGGATAGTTCACCCAAACATTAAAATTATCTCATCATTTACTCACCCTCATGTCAGCTCAGATGAAACTCCTTTTTCACTGTACATCTTGCTATTGCAGTCTGTAGTCAAGATCATGATTTTAAGCTTGATTACACTTCCTAGTGCTTGATGCATGAGCAGAGCACTAGATTCCGCAATAGGAAGTGTAATAGAGCTTGAAATCATGATCGCCAAGGAGACTGCTGCCAGGAAGTACAGTGAAAAAGGAGTTATATTTTTGTCTGTTCTCACCCAAAACCAACTGGATCGCTTCAGAAGACATTGACCAAACCACTGGGTCTTATGAATTATGTTTATGCTGACTTTATCTGCTTTTTAGGGCTTCAAAGGCCTGATCACCATTCACTTGCATTGTATGGACATACAGATAAAAGAGAGTCATACACATCAGGGAAGGATGAGTAAATGATGAGAGAATTTTCATTTTTGGATGAACTAAGCTAGTACGATAGGCTGGTACATTTTGACATAATGTTGCTTAATGGATCAAAATATGACAATTGATATGATTTTCATATATCACACCCCCCCTCCCCCCCCCCCGAGTCCATTTGAAAACAATCAAAGACTTACCAAACATTTATCAGTTGTTGACTGAGTAAGAATAAAAAAATATTAAAAATTAATGTCGAAATAGAGGGATCAAAAAATTCTGAAGAATTTAATGTCTTTGCCTCATTAATATGAAAATCACCTAGTGACTAGGATATAATCTATGTAATTTACGTAATCCATAAAAAGTAACTGTAATCTGATTACAAGTATTTTAAAATATTATCTAATCCAATTACAAGTGCTTCTTTTTTGTAATCAGATTGTGTAATCCATATTACATATAATCAGTTACTACCCAGCACTGACTAGCCATTGGTTGTTGTATTTGAATAATAAATAAAGTAGGTCTGCCCTTTCAAAAATCGAGACTTCATGGCAAATTTGCCGCAAATTCTCCACTGATTACTTTCACATGCAAATTAACTTTGTGGCAAACTTGCAGCAATTGTCCATTGTTCCCAAAGGTTTGCAGCAGGTTCACTACTTCAGCGGTGAAGAGCTTCAAACTTCTGTCAAACATTTGCATCGAATCACAAGATTATTTGCATGTGAAAATAATAAGTGGCAAATTTGTGGCAAGTTTGCAGCTAGTTTGCTAGAACTCTAGATTTTTTGAAAGGGTGTGCAAGGTTTGGGGACTTTTTGGGTATGGTATTAATTGACATTTAAAATTAATCTGGGGTTATAATTCTGTTTCAAGTTCCGTTTAGTGTTCAGTATGCAGTTTTATGTTAAATGACAGTTTTAAGTTACCCTTGGGGAGATTAGTGTTCCTTTGAGTTGCGTGTTATCCTGTTGCCAAAAGTTATACATATTATGTGCTATTACTAGCATCCAATGCAAAGAGAAGATAAAACTTTAACATGTATTTAACATGTTTTGCTGGGGCACAGTGTGTCACCCAGTGGGGCACTGGTGCTTTTTGGTCAGAGACAGTATTAGAGGGAGAAGATGAAGCACTCGCCTTCTTGAATGTGACTGAAAGAACCGATTGCCTGTTTGTTTACATTAGTATGTGCATTAGCCTAACTGGACCACCCTGAAATAGTTTTTTAGTTTGATTTGAGCTAAAAACCAAATGTATAACATCATTGCTGTAAGATTTTATTGCTAATTTGAAATATATTATTGAAACAAAATCTTGACAAACTGTTTTGGAGATGTCTGCAAAGATGGCATGCCAAGTGAACTGATTGTGAAATTCAGGGCCTCTGTTTGTGATGCTTTTTTGCTAAAAAAGGAGGGAAAACTTTGTGTGGATTTCATTGATGAAACACTAGTATGGCTATGTTACGTATGAATAATTTTAATGTCTTAAAACAAATTATGAGGAACAATTTGAATCATTTTGCCATAATGCCATTCAGTATTCCTTGTTGAATAGTTAGCATTATGGATTTCACATTAGTACTTTACCACTCCAAAAACACTATTGTGATACATTTAGCAAATGTTCTTCTTTGTTTTAAAAATATGACAGCTATCTTCATAATGCCTTAGTATAATGCCTTAAACAAGTCAAACAACATTAAAGTTGTAGGCAATACATTCCATAGCTTTAACTTCATAGCCTACTACATGCTAATCAAACAAACAAAATGCACAGCCGGACCCCAGTAAAATTATCAGTATTTAATGAACTCCTACAGAGTTAAATTAAGCGCGATTTGGCTTAGCTAACTTCATTTTGCAATGATCCCATTCAGTATTTTCTGGTTTCATTAGTTAGCATAATGGATTTCACATTAGCATTAACTTTACAGCTTAGCTGTTCTAAAAACTGCATTTGTAATAGTAAATTTGCAAACTTCCCTCTTTTTAATTAAAAATGGAAAAGCTCTCTTCATAAACTCTTTTTATAATACCTCAAACAAGTCAAACAACATAAAGGTCATAGGCTATACATTTCACAGCTTGGGAACCCCATAGCAAACAACATGCTAATCAAATAAACAATGCACACAGCCAGACCTCAGTAAAATTACCGGTATTTAATTAACTCCGACAGAGTTAAGTGAAGCCGGATTTAGTTTAACTCTATATCTGTTAATATAGCATAATTTCATTGTACAAATGTGCATATGTTTGCATCATGTGTTTGTTAGCAGTTATTCTGTCACTGTGGCTGTTGTTTTTGATTGCTGCATCAAAATCTTAAAGATGCTGAGACGTTATTCCCTCTTTGCTTGGAGCTTGATTAAAAATAGACATTTGGATGTGACTATACATGCGCCGCTTGAACCTATCTAACACTTACTTGCCTTGTTTCCTTCCTCCCTGTTTTGCATAAATACCTCAGCCCACATTAACTCTCTTTTGCTTTTTTACTCCAAAAATAAGATGTGAATCCGAGCTTATGTAATTGTCTTTGGATGAAGCTGGCTAAGAAAGATTCACGGTTTTGACAGCTAGTTGCACTGGCATACCTGTTGGCTGCCATAGGCTGTGCTCTAAATAAGTAAGCCACTCATTTATGCTTTGCTGAAATATGGTGCTTTTTGTCCGTCCCTAGCACCCTTCAAACTGTAATGTGTACCAGCCATTGTGGATTGCATATGTGAGGCCATTTTAACTTGAAATACAAGCAGATATCAGCAAATTGTTTTCTTCTGTATAGTGGACCCATGCATTTAGGGTTCTCCATATGAAACATATACAGAAATTTGGCTAATCTTGTGGGATATCTGAGTGCAAGACGTTGAGGACTATTTATTGACTATTGGTGTCTTTTATCACGTTGCTGTTGCTGCCGTTTTTTAAAAGCAATAAGCCTTGAGTGGCTTATTGCTTTAGTTAACAACATAACAGGCAATATATACATTATTGGCTTAATTACTAGAAAATGCTCATTTCATCCAAGTTATTTCTGTCATAGTAAGTGTATTTTTGTTAAAGGTACACTCAGTAACTTTTGCATTTGTGTCATCTTAGACCTACAGTGACAGCTAGCAGCGTGGATGCAGTATCATTCAAAATCAATAGTTTTCGGTTACAGATGCCATTGTAGAAATTCACTATATACAGTCAGCCATGATCCATTTGATCCAAGAGTGAAAGTGTCCAATATCAAGGAGGTTACTGAGATTAAGCGAGTAGTATTTGGCTGGTCAAGTGATTCTAACATGGCAGCCTCCATGAAGAGACCCTCTCCATGTAGAATAAAACAACTTTTATAAGGTTACCGATATGACTGGAGTCTTCATCTCACATGATTGGTCATGATTTTATACCTATGTTTCAAAATTACTATTAATTTAAAAGTAAAACTTTTTTTTTTTATGAGGAAAAAATTACTGAGTGCTTCTTTAATGGTCCTTTAAAGATCATCAGTGACTTTACACGTGTATTTAAGTGTGACCATCTTTTAGATCTCTTTAGTTTGCCAATTCAGCATAAAATTTACAGCTTGAATTTAATTTAGTTTTATTTGCTCTTAAAACGTTTGGCACAGTGTTTTGTTTTGTATTGTGTCGCTTGTATCATGTGGATTTTATCTTATTTTCTTCCAGGTGTTGCAGGTTGTGCATCTGACACTCTCCATTTATCATTGCAATTACTTTTTAGAGCTCTAATATTACATCTGAATGATCTTCGTAAAGCTTTATTATGTAAGAGAGCTAATCTGAGTATGTTGACTTTGGGCTGTGACATTGAGTGGGTCTCAGTGGAGGCTTAAAAAAGCAAGAGGCATGTGGAGGGCATCGGTAGGTTCTTTGTCCCAATTTCATCTGCTCCTATAGGCTGAAGTAACCTGATGCCACAGGGACTTAGAGATGTTGTGAGGTAGGCCATGTCATGTGTGAGCAGGAAGCCACTTGTACTGTTTATCCCCAATATCATTTATATACCTACAGCATGGATAGCTGTTTCATGATATTTATTTAGAATCCAGAATGTAAGTGTATATCATTTATGGGTGTTTTTACAATTATGGGCACTTTTTGCCATGTGGATATTATAAAATAAACTTTCTTAAAATACGCTTTTCACACTCTCACTAGTTTATTTAGTTTGTCTACTAACAATGTCCAACACTGGGTGTTTATTTATTTTTTATTATTATTATTATTTTTTTTTAACTTCGGGCACTTTTAGCACTGTGGACTTCTATAAAGTACAGTCTAGTTCAAATATATTTCATACTCTCAGCAATTTTTTTTTTTAAATGTGTCCACTGACAATGTCCAACAGTCTATGTACATGCATCATAGGAGGTTTATGTAATTCTGTTTTGTTTAATTGAACTCCGCAGTGGAAATGACGGTAATGGAACAATATTTTGTTCGTTTAAAAAAAAAAAAAAAAAAAAAAGTGTCAGACTTTGTCTTGCTGAGACTAATTTTTAGTTAACATTTTATGTATCCTAAATACACAGCAAAAAATGCCGCCAATAATAATATTCTGTTCTCAAGGGATGTTTACATAGATTTTTCTTCAGACATCACTTGTCTCATGTTTCATCTCAATTAAGCTCTTCACTGACACTTTTGCTAACTCTGTAAATAATATCACTATCCTTTGAAAAAAAATTATAAAGGTGTGGTGTGTTGGAAATGATGCCACAACTGTGGGACAGTAGTAATTTTGTAAAAAAAAAAAAAACTGATGGAAAACATTTTGCCACAATAAATGTTGAAATAGTTAATGTTTACTTCACCTATGTTTATTTTTACTTGAACTACTATATAATACAACTTTATATTTTAAATATGTAATAATTTGCATTTGTTGTTTTTTTAGTTTTTTTTAGTTTTTATAAATGTTTAGTTTAAAATTGAAAGTCTTGTCTGGGACAAGGCTAAAACAGTAAAATCTCTAAATATGTACATAAAGGCATTTGAAAAGTACCATAAATAAATTAAGTTCATTAAATAAATTAATAATAATACAAATCTGTTCAGATCTGTTTGTTTTAGTAAAAATCAAACCCTGGGACAGAAAGTGCCCAAAGTTGAATATGCATGAATATGCAATAAATTTTTTTCGTTTCAACACGTCAAATGATGTGTTGTGTTTAATAGCATTCTGTGATGGAATTTTGAACATTTTTGGAGGACAATGACAGACTACTTTGTTTTGCTAGGGCTAATTTCAAAGCAAGCATTTTGTGTATACTAAATACACACAATTAAATGATATTTTCACACTTTTTGCATAATCTGCTAAAACAAACGTTAAAGGCCTGATAAAATGTTTCCATTCAAATGAAGCCCTGGGATATAAAAGTGCCTGTAGTTTAAGAGACACCATTACAGCATGGATAGCTATGTTTTGTGATGCTATTTCAGAGTGAAGGATATACTGAATGTATCTTTTTTGGTCAATTTTAAACTTGATTTGTTCAAGGTATCAATCTTTGAATATTTGTTCTAGAGAACGCTGTTCTAAATCTGGTTCCTTATGGGTGCCGTAAATCCCTACAAAATACAAAAATATTTGCCATTTATATGTTAAATTCAAACCATTATATGTTAAATGAGGATACTGTATGTGCCTAAGAGATTATGCATGTCATCTCCGAAAACTGGATGTTCTTTTGCAGTGAGAGTTTCAATGTTATTTTCAGGTCCATTGCGCCCTCATTAACACCTTCATTAACAACATCGTTTTTTTTTTTTTTTTAGTCTTTCATGTCAGCAAGTTTTTGGATAGGAGCCTTCTGCTCCAACAGAGTATATGAAGTTATACTCCGAGCCACTTCAGGGAAGAGCTCAGCTGGATACGTTAATGATTTCAGGGCTCAGCAATAAGGATGGACTGATGGCACGGGGTCAGTGTGAGACTGTATCCACTGGGGCGGGGGGGGGGTTATTTCATGCAAAAATGAAAATTCTGTCATTATTAACTCACCTCCATGTTGTTCCAAACTCGTATGACTATCATTCTTCTGTTGAACACAGCAAGAGATGTTATGTCAGGTTTGAAATGATATAACGGCGAGTAAATAATGACAGAATTTTCATATTTGGGTGAACTTTCCCTTTATTATATGTCACCAAAGTAAAATTATCTAGCTGGCTAACATAGATAAGGTTTTAGCGAAAATGCAAGAATGACTTGTGATAGTCCTGGAAGCATCAGCATCAGTTAAAATCTGAGTAGGCCATCATGTTTCAGCCAAAAGTATGTTTATTTATTATAAATTTATTATGGGTGCATAATGTCCAGCTACTATTGCTTGAAAACCTAGTAAATACTTTGTGTGTGTGTGTGTGTGTGTGTGTGTGTGTGTGTGTGTGTGTGTGTGAAGAAAGAAGTGATTACTGAAAAATGTACAGTAAATAAAAAATATTTATTTTTGACACAAAAAAGAATATATTTCTAAAAATAAAATGTACCTTATATAAATGTATAAAATATATAAATGTGTGTATATATACAGTGCTTTGGAAAAGTATATGCCCCCATCCTGATTTCTTCTGTTTTTGTGCATATCTGATACTACATTTTTTTTTTAAATTCAAACAAAATCTAACATAAAACAAAGGCAATCTGAGTAAACACAAAATACAGTTTTTAAATGATAATGTTATTTATTGAAGCAAAAAAGTTATCCAATACCAACTGGGCCTGTGTGAAAAAGTATTTGTCCTTAGTTACTAAATCCCCAAATCTATGAAACTGCATTCATAATGGGGTTCAGCTGGACTAGACACACCCAGGCCTGATTACTGCCAGCCCTGTTCAATCAAATCAACACCTAAATAGAACTTTTTCAGCAGCATGAAGTTGGTTAAAAGGTCTCACCCAGTTGCACACTATGCCAAGGTCGAAAGAAATTCCAGAAATGATGATGATGATGATGAAGAAAAAGGTGATTGAAATACATCAGTCTGGGAAGAGTTACAAAGCTATTTCAAAGGCTCTGGGACTCCAAAGAATCACAGTGAGAGCCATTATCTCCAAATGGAGAAAACTTGGCACAGTACTGAACCTTCCCAGAAGTGTCTGACCTTCCAAAATTCCTCCAAGAGCACAGCGACGACTCCTCTATGAAGTCACAAAGCCAAGGACAACATCCAAGGAACTGCAGGCCTCTGTAGGGGTTTGGAGTGAGAGATACTGGGAAGAGTGACTGTCACTTCGCTCACAGCTGATTGGTCCAGTATCTGGATGAGATCTCTGATCGGAAACATAACCTGCCCCGGAGCAGGTTAGCCGATTAGCTACTATGGCGAGGAACCACCGATGATAGCAAATCCACTTTACTGGTACCGCGAATTCAGAGTTCGCTTAAACTAAGTTGAAACTTATCTAGCTAGCTGCTTAATCCTGCTTTGTGACATAGGCCACTGGTGTAAATCAAACACAGAATTCCACACACCTTGATGATCCTCAAACCTTTCGAGTCGAAAGTGGAACTGTTTGGAAGACAGGGGTCCCATTACATCTGGTGTAAATCAAACACAGAATTCCACAAAAAGAACATCATACCTACGGTCAAGCATGGTGGTGGTAGTGTGATGGTGTGGGGATGCTTTGCTGCTTCAGGGCCTGGGCGACTTGCTATAATTGAGGAAAATATGAATTGTGCTCTGTACCAGAAAATCCTAAAGGAGAACATCCGCTCATTAGTCCGTGAGTTGAAGCTCAAGCGCAACTGGATTATGCAGCAAGACAATGATCCAAAGCACAGGAGTAAGTCGACCACTGAATGGCTCAAAAGAAGCAATATGAAAGTTTTGGAGTGGCCTGACTTGAACCCAGATGCTATGGCAGGACCTTAAATGGGCAGGTCATGCTCAAAAACACTCCAGTGTGGCTGAACTAAAGCAGTTCTGCAAAAGAGAGTGGGCCAAAATTCCACCACAGCGGTTTGAAAGACTGATCTCCAGTTATCGGAAGCGTTTGGTTGCAGTTGTTGCTGCTAAAGGTGGCACAACCAGCTATTAAGTTTAAGGGGGCAGTCTGTTTTTTACATGGGTGATATAGGTGTTGGATAACTTTTGCTTCAATAAAAAAATAAAAAAAAATAAAAATAAGAAAACTGTATTTTGTGTTTACTCTGGTTGCCTTTGTTTTATGTTATCTCATTTGAAGATCTAAAACAATTTAGTATGAAAAATACACAAAAGCAAGAAATCAGGAGGGGGGGCAAACACTTTTCCACAGCACTGTACATGGGTCATTGACAAAACAGGTTGTCCGATATGATACAAATTTGAAATATTTTAAATCTAGTTTAAAACGTGTGTCAAGTTCGTACACATGTAATCTGAGTTCATGTTGTTTTACAAATTAAATAATAATACAAAAAATATATATAGCATTTTCTACAAAAATTGATTTGATGACTTTAAAAATGTCATCTGGTGTAACCATCAAGAAAAAGGTATTAAAATATTTTCCTTGCACCTTGATTACATGAGAATGTAAGCAACTTAATCATTCATTTCAAAAACTGTTTCAGTGAGAAAAATATATATTTTTTAATATCATGCATTTAAAATTTTTCTCATGGTTACACCAAATGACTTGAACCAAATGTGCCTTTTCATACAAATTTCAAAATATTGATATTTAATCATATAATAAAATAATGATTTGTTTTTAAAACTTCACACACCGACTTGCGTGTTAATATATCATTTTTATTTATTGGTGGGGCCAATTTATGTATTTGCAGGGTGACTATAAATCTGAACTACTAGTTGAAAAAAAATCCTTTTTGTACTGGTTTAGACTTTGAATGTGAAACATTTAGGTTTTAACGTATACTTACGGTTGCTATCCAGCAGAGGGAGACCTCTCACTTCTCTAGCGTGCCTCATTGCTCATAAGTATACAGTAGCTTAACATCTACTAGGACATGGTACAACACAAATATGTATGTATGCATCACCTCATTTTAATAAGATTTTGTTGCTTGTATTCCCACCAGTCCCTGTCCCAATAGGGACACCTTCTCCGCTATGGACATCCCAGGATTCAAACGCAAGCTGTACAGTGCTGTGCCAGGAAGACACTATATGGTGATCAAATCTTACCAACCACAAGCAGAGGGAGAAATCGCTTTGTACAAGAATGACAGGGTCAAAGGTAAATATCTCTCTATCAGGATTTTAAAGGGATGGTTCCCCCTAAAATAAAAAAATAATTTACTCCCCTTCGTGCCGTTCCAAATCTTTGTGGAACACAAAGGGAGATGTTAGGCAGAATGTTGCAAAATTCAGCCTCAGTCACCACTGAAAACAATCATTACTTTTGCAGTTCTGTTTGGTGACACTAGTGGTGCAGAAATTACACACTTTTCCTTTAACTGCTTGAGATAACATAAAATCAGAAAACAATTTACCAATTAAACAATGTAAAAACAGATAGGATTTTGACTCTTGGAAATAACATATTAACATGATTTAAGAGTGTGTCCACCAAACAAAAACAAGCTGGTTTGTAACTGTGGAGTGCAGTTTCTCCTGCCATATGGAGAGTAAGAATTCACAGATTCTGCCCTTCGGCACCAGGCGATGCCTGGCCTGAGCTAACAACACTTCATAAATTGAGAGAGATGGGCGAGAGACTCTCTAACAACAGTTTGGAATGGGTCTGAAATATTATTGCTCATGTAGATTATTATACTTAGGTATTTAATCAGAATGGTGTAATGTTTAAGAATGCACATACAGTATGTACAGTAAATGATCGGATTGCTATTTATTGTTTGATTTTCTCTATATGTAGTTCTCAGTATTGGAGAAGGAGGATTCTGGGAAGGCAGTGCTCGAGGGAATGTAGGCTGGTTCCCAGCAGAATGTGTGGAAGAGATCCCAAGCAAACCCAATGAGGACAGGCCCTGTGAGTGTGCACATACAAACACACACAAAAACACACTTTGAACATGGTCTCAGTTGACTCATTCACTGACATGCCAATTTAAGGGGTTAGTTCGCCCAAAAGTGAAAATGTGGTCATCATTTACGTTTTTTTCAGTGGAACAGAAAAGGAGATTTAAGGCATAATGTCCATGCTGCTCTTTTCTATTTAACAAATGTATAATCCATATGACTTGGGCACTTTATTCCAAGTCTTCAGAAGCCATACGATAGTTTTTTATGAGGAACATGCCGGAATCTAAGTAATTATTTACTGATAATCCTTGCACTTAGGAATATTTAAACTGGATCTTTGTGATTAGTTACAAGAAATTTGACAATCAATGACAAAATTTGGCATCATGGATGCCAAACTTGGCGCGACATGTCTTTATGAACTATGTTTGAAAATATGCTAATGCAAATGAGATTTCAGAGCTGTGGTGGAGGGGAAGATTAAGAGTAAATAACAACTTATATTTCAGGTCTGTTCCTTACACAAAGCTATCATATGGCTTCAGAAAACTGGGAATAAATGTTTAATAGAATACTTTTATGGTACTTTTTTGTCCTTTTTTGGAGCTTGACAGCCTGTGGTCACTATATGCTTCCATTACTATATATGGAAAAAAGCAGCGTCAACATTCCGCTAAACTTCTCCTGGAGTTTTGTGTTCCTTGCCACAGTCACCTTCGGCTTGCTCACTGGCGTTCTAAATACAATTATTATTTAATTATTTATTTTTATACACAATTTACAATCATATTTAATCAAACTACACAATGATGACTCTAAGACTATAGATGTTACAGTTTCATTTTCTGTTAATGCATGATTTTCTGTAAACACTGCTTTGAAACGTGTTTTGTGAAAAGCGCTATACAAATAAAAATGACTTGACTGTTTGTATTCAACTGAAGAAAAAGTTGACATGAAGGTGACTAAAGGATGACAGCATTTTTATTTCTGAGTGAACTATCTCTTTAAGCAGCTTGTGAATTATCATTTATGAAGTGCAAACCTTATGCAATGGAGAAACTCTTCATGTGGTGAAGAAGAAAGCATTCTTTCTCATCTTCTTATTGTCTCTTTCTTACATTGTCTTTCTCCATTGCTCTGATAAACCCCAGGATATGTGAGGAGCCTTGCGGGTATAGCGGGCTGATAATTCAGTTAGTGTTCATTTGCAACTAGGCCACAATATAAACATGTTCACCTCTCAGATCAAATGCTTGCATTCATTTGTCACTATCAGTATGAATAAGCACCTGAGAATTTGTGTATTATATCGAAATAAGAGAGTATAGCAGTAGTTTGTTTTTAGTTGTTAATAGAATCATTGGCTTTGTGTTGCTTTGGTATGTGTGCACTCAACATTCTCTGTGCAAATTGGCAGAAGGGGCCAGGGGCAACATTCTGTTGAGAGTTGTTATTTTGGGCCAAATTAATGCCTTCCACATCAGTGCACACTGCATGAAAAGAGCTGTATCCGGACCAGTAGACTCCTGTATAAACCGCTGTATTTCGGACGTATTCAGAAATCTACTGGCCCAGAGCCTCAAATTCCACATGCCCGTATACATCTGATTATATACAGGAGACTTTTTCACACCTGAGTCACATTTGTATTTCTCACCTTCTAGATTAAATGGTCACACCTACTGGTCATTTATCTCAAACTAGACTGGCTGCCCTTAAACTTAACCTAACCTTAAATCTTGACAACCATTGGGTCACTGCATACACTGGCTTTCATTTTATTGGTTACAATTTATTTAGCACATCCCTAATTATTGACAGCTATTGGACAGCTGCATGCATTGGTTTTAATTTTATTGGTTAAACTTAAAATTTAGCTCACCAAATCCAAAACAGCATTTAGCTTATGCCTCTTATTAAAGGCCTTTAAACAATGTTGACACAACATATATGCTGAGACAATAACTTGGTTAAAAGATCTTTATTTAAAAAGAAAACGTGAAATATACAAACTAAACTATAATAAAATATACAAAAATCTGAAACACATTGTGATGCTTCAAATAGAGTTCAGTAAATGAACTGGCATCTGACTTTGTCACTTGTCATCACACAAGTGATTAGTTCCCAGTATAGTGTGGGTCTGCATCAAGTCTGTTCTGTAGCTCCTGGAACAGAGCTTCTCAAAGCTGTGTGTTCTACAACTCACACTGGCCTCCTGTAGACAACACCATCTTCTTCATCAGACATCATGTCAACGGAATACAAAATACGCCTGTGTCTGTCTCTGTTAACCTGGTCTCCAGCAACTGCAAAACATAACAATCATTTAACCACTGAAAACACCCACTTAAAGAACTCCTAACAACATATGCATTAAAAAAAAAAAAGATACATCAACTGTATAAAAGATTTAAAATTTAGTCTTCTCTCCCTTTGCCACAATCTTGATTTAGTTTCTCAGCTCTGCCTTTTCCAGGATGAAAGTAGGAAAACTTCTTCTTCATAGTCTCATTATAAGTCTTGCAGTACACTTAAAAGACATAAAATATTGTTAGTAACAGAAGACTGAATAGGTAAATCAACATAAAAATGGATATTAAAAGATTGCAACAACAGTTTAAATGTTACCTTTTGTATAATCTCAGAGGATGAGTTGAGTCTGGTCACGTGAGGAAAAAATTGTTCTGTGGAAAAGAGGAATCATAAACTAGGTGCAGACATTCCTCTCGTTAGTTATGAACGAAATTACACGAAACGAAAAAGTCTTTCAGGAAGTGTCTCAGCTGTTGGCCGCACACGGCTACCTACCAACAGTGTAGGGAAAAGTTAAAAAAACTTAAAAGTGACTACATAACCATCAAGGACCACAACAGCTGGAGTGGTTCAAACAGAAGAAAGTGGAAGTGGTTCGACCAAATGGACGCTATCTATGGCAATAGACTGGCGAGCAATGGGAGGGAGAGTGCCCTGAACTCGGGGTTGTTGGAGTCCACGATGGAGGATGGTACGTTTTGTTACATTAACTCTATATTTTGCTTGAAAGCTTCACTTTATTTAGTTGACCAGCTACTGGAGAGTTTGCTTCTAAAACAACCAGGCCAATTTCACTGTTACACTTGTGTAAAATCACCATGCAACAACTGCTTTATGCAGCACAATGAGCTAGTAGCTAACAGCTAGTGGTCATGTTATTGTTTATGGTCAGTAATGTTTGTGTTGCGTTTAAGATGATGTCATGGCAGTAGAGGCGGCGCAATGTGCAGTGGAAAAGTGCCATTAGACAAAAGAGAAGGTATCAGTAGTAATACCACTCTGCACAATGGTTGGCCTATATGATCCCTAAAGTTTTCATATTGTTGTTTTTTTATGGACGAAGAGATTTTATGGAGATTATTTTTATAACAACAGGGGGGGTGGTTAACTTTATCTTCTGCCTTTATTACTTTATTTTTATTTTATTTTTTTATTTATTAACTTCTTTATTTTGTTTTACTATTGTACTGTACAGTAAATCTTTTTAATTGGACAGATTAAACTGTTTGCATTCAATTTCTTTAGTACTCGTACTTTGTAAAAAAAAAATAAAATGAAATATATATATACACACACACACACACACACACACTACCGGTCAAAAGTTTTGAAACACTTACTCATTCTTTATTATAATTTTTTTCTTCACATTTTAGAATAATAGTAAAGTTATCAAAACTATGGAATAACATAAATGGAACTATGGGAATTATGTTGTGACTAAACAAAATCTAAAATCAATCAAAACTGTGTTATATTTTAGCATCTTCAAAGTAGTCACCCTTTGCCTAGAATTTGCAGTCATGTACTCTTGACATTTTCTCAACCAACATCTTGAGGTATCACTCTGGGATGCTTTTTAAACAGTATTGAAGGAGTTCCCATCTATGTTGGACACTTATTGGCTGCTTTTCTTTATTATTTGGTCCAAGTCATCAATTTCAAAAACTTTTTTTTAAATTAAATTTTAGTTTTATAATGAAATAAATTAATATGTTGGCACAATTATATTTTTGTCTACAAAACGAATTTCAAACATTTAAGCATACGCCTTCAGATCAAAAGATTTTTAAGATCATGTGAAACATTTCAGGCAAGTGTTTCAAAACTTTTGACCGGTAGTGTGTATATATATATATTGTAATAAACTGTTATATGATTTTCTGCAATACAGTTTTGTTGACATTTCTTGACCAAGTGATCATGGCTATTGACCAAATATTTTAGGTAGTTGTTATGAATGATCCATAAGCCATTTAATATAACTATTATGTCAGCACAATTGTAACAGTGTATGTGTTGAAAATGTATATAACAAAAAAATAAATAAATATAAATACATTTTAAAATCATAGTTTTTTCTGTAATATCTGTCAAAAATGTCAAGTAAAATAAAATGTAGTTATTATTGAGTTAAATACCACCACTGTTTTGTTAACAATTTTTCATTTCAGGGTGTTTATTTTAGCATGTTTGTCTGTACAGTAATGTAGTTTGCTGTAGTGGACAATAAGCCAAACTTTCAGTTATTTGCCTTCCCCTGTACTCTGAAAACACAGCAAGCTTGAAGCACCTAACACCTTTCACTCACAATTGACAGTCATTAACATATAAAAGGCCCTCACAGCAGGACTACTGTGTTTTTCTCAGCCCTATAAGTGTCTTTGTGTGTGTGTGTGTGTGGTGCATGTGTCATAGAGATGTTTAGAGGATTTCTTCTTTGAAACCGACCCTGATCCAGTTCCAATGAACCAAATGAAGAACTGTAACAATAAAAAGGCTTTTGATCATATACATTTTGCATCATATAAAGACATATTCCATCATGAGTACAGAATTTCTATGGTCATGAAAAACCTGAAAAAAAAAAAACACTTTTTTTTTGTAGTTATGCTCTGCTGTAAAATATTTACACCACATATTGCTTTTCAGGTAGAGTAAAACTTGCATGAATTCGTGTTTACATGCACATCAACACGTGATAAAAATTCTGACAATGCAAGGAAGCCATGTTTACATAAAACTTAAAATCATCAGCATATTCTCTGCTTTTGACATCTAAATGTAAACAAGTATGCGCACAACACTTGCGCACATTGGATAAGCCGATACATTTGTTTACATACATGCAAAGTTAAATTGGGGTAATGGCGTTTACATGACCTTACACATGATTGTTGGCTAATTAAGCATAATTTAGTGTCAGATCGTGCATGTAAAGACACTAGAGGTTGACCGATAGTGGATTTTGCCGATACCGATAACTAAGGTGGTGGGGAAAGCCGATAACCGATTAATCGGCCAACAGTTTTTCAAACTGATTTATACAATGTAAAAAAAACAAATAAAATCTTATTATTTCTTAATTATGATGGGCAAAGACAAAGAGTCCAAAATGAATAAAATCCCAGATGCAGTGTCTTGTTCAACCAAAATCCCAATAATAACCAGGAAAAGATTTGGTGCATAACGCGAGACTTAAGTATAAACAAGCCCGAAACACAATGGGGACTCATATTTTGAAATGACTAAATGAAGAAAAAAATATCAGCAACTATCAACAGAATTTGCCTATAGCGATAGTTCCAAAAAGCAACTATCGGCACGATTAATCAGTAAAACCGATATATCGGTCTACCTCTAAATGGCACTCACTGACATATTAGCGAATCTGTCAGAATCTGACTGACTGAGTTAAAATCATGATAACAATCATAATAATGAAAATTCATTGGTCAAAAATTGTGGGAAAAATGTAACTCCTGTGACACAATTACACACAACATAATTATTGGACTGATTCAAATCTGAATCCTGTTGTTAATCAGTATTCACAATTTAGTAAAAAAAATTGTGAATTTCATTTCACAAACATTAATCTCTGCAGTAGTCCAGATGGTTGTGGCTATGTGACCATGTACAGTAAGACAGTAATTGGCAGCTAAATGTAGCAAATGGAAGCATTGAGGAGAGCTGCTCATGACAGCATGTGGCACACAGAATGGAAGTGTGGCAAACGACAGCTGTCATTGGCCAAGAGGCTTTGGCCAATGTTACTCATTGTCCGAGCTGGAAGAAAGAGTATGGCTGACTCAGCTCTCAGACTGTAACATCTAAGTTTACTCGTCATGTGATAGAACATGACATTTGCCTTAAGGTTATTTTGGTGTAGCATAGTATGCAATACAGTGATTTTTATGGTGAAGTGATTTATTAACGTAATTTCAAAAATAATGACTGTTTTCAAACTGAACACCACTGTTGTCTGCCAAACAAATAATGCTGCCCCAAACTCACACCACTGGTTGATCCAGTTTTGCTATGTAGGGCTGGACAGGATGCTCAAACAAACGTTTAGCAATGTTTTGATAGTGCCACATTGTTTACAATTTTTGGAGGATCAACCTACGAATGGCTTACTTAGAGTTGTCTCTGCATATAATGCGATTGGAGAAAGGGATAGAGGTAATCAGCCTGATCTCATGAAATGTATGTGACAATTGCAAAAATTTTGCAAATCAAAATTATGTGCTTCATTACATGTTTGGCTGCAGTTTCCCAGAGAAATGTCCAGTGGGGGCCCCAAAATTGAGTGAAATTATGTTGTAATCAGACAAGGATGTTTTAATGAGTAAAACTTACCTCCCTAACCTAAATCTTTATTCTAAACCTAACCAATAATGTTTAAAAAATAAATAAATAAATAAATAAAAAATGAGAGGTGAACAAAACAGACATCCTTACCCTAAACCAACACCTAAACCTAACCGATAGTATTGTAAAAGCAAATTCAACATTAAAAGGACATTAACTGAAGCAATCACGTCATTTTGTGTCGCTTCTATGGTACTTTCACTTCACTTTCACTTTCGTTTTGAGCATGCTTGGCTGGGCTTGAAGCTCAGTCTCCGAGTCCAAAGTCCATCAGGTGAGCTAAGTGCAAGTTAATCACATTGGAATAAGTGTGTAAATGTAAGTGGGTCTGTAATACAAGCGTTAAAATGTATTGTTTTTCAAATTATGCGTTAGAGTTAAAGTGTTTTGATATATTAACACTTAATAGTAATAGAGCAAAAAATATGTGTTTATACAGTCATAAACAGCTATAGTACCCGTGATTTGTGTGAAAGTAAATATAAAGCACAGTTGTTGTAGCGCCTCTAGTGTTAATTTCACCAGGAATCTGCAGCAAAATGTAGAAAGCAGCATGTAAAACTTAGTTTGCAGAAATGTAGTTATAGAAACTTTAATTCTATGGGACTAGGTTGTAGCAATTATTGAAAGTAACCTTTTACATAACATTGAAAAAATGACACTACCTTTAAACATTGTTACCTGGTCTCAACCTGGAATCACATAACCATAACTAATTCTTTTTACATATCACATGTAGGCGCTACAACAACAATTACTTTTATTCACTGTCGTGGTTGTTTCACCAAATGCGTTTTTCATCTCACGTTTGCTTTTTACGACACTATTGGTTAGGTTTAGGTTTAAGGTTTAGGGTAGGGAGGTAGGTTTTGTTGATTTAAAATAGAGGTAGACCGATATATCGGTTTTACAGATTAATCGTGCCGATAGTTGCTTTTTGGAACTATCGGTTATCTGCAAAAATCTGTCAATAGTTGCTGATAGTTTTTTCATCATGTAGTCATTTCAAAATAAGAATCCCCAGTGTGTTTCAGGCTTGTTTATTCTTAAAAGCGTTATGCACCAAATCTTAATTTTTTCTGGTTATTATTAGGATTTTGGTTGAACAAAAAACTGCATTTGGGATTTTATTCATGTTGGACTCTTTGTCTTTGCCTGCCATAATAAAGAAAGAATAAGAATTGTTTTTTTTTTGTTTTTTTTTACATTCTATAAATTAATTTGAAAAACTATATGCCGATTAATCGGTTATGGGCCTTTCCCACCAACTTAGTTATCGGTATTGGCAAAATGCACTATTGGTCGACCTCTAATTTAAAACTTGATTGAGCATTAACCTTAAAAACCTCATCTGTTTGGAAAAAACATTTAATTCGTTTTTAGCACCACACAGTGGACATTTCACCTCAGATCTGCCGCGATACGTGGATCATTGCACATTGTCATTTTGTTATTTTACAAAAATGTTGCCACAGTCATGTCATTTTCATGAGATCACTTTGGTATGTTCAAATTATTCTTGCATAGTTGATGAGCAAAATCCGTATTCGGGGTGAAAGTGGGTCTTTTGTTTTTTATATCATTTTATTCCTTCTGTTTGCAGTGTTATGTCTAAGTAATTGGCTTGATCAATTTCCATAAATTTTAGCAGTAATCTGAGGTGAAAATGCTTGCTATGTTTGGTCTAGGTGTCACCTGATGCATTTTGAATCTCATCCATGTTTGTTAGTGTTGGTAAAGGAGCAGGACTGCGGTGTGAAGAGGTGAGAAATGCTCAGTTGTGATGGGAGCCATTGGCTGGCATTCAAAACGGTCGCCTTGAAATCCATTGCTACTACAGTGCATGTCACAAGAACTCATTGGAATTGAAAAAAATTGAGTTGTTTTTATGTTAGAGAAGAGTGGCAAGGACAGCGTTTATTTAGAAAAGCGTCACTCTGTTGCCATGGCGATGCTCTCTGTGCTATTTGTAATCACTCCTATTGAAGAGTGTTGCATAAATCAGTTTTTACTTATTTTTAACCGAAATCCAAGAAGTGGTCGGAATTGATCACATTCCCATACATATGCCCCTGGATAGCTCAGAAAGTTGAAGGGGTTTCCCATTTAAAATGTATCCAATGCAATATTCAAAAATCTCTCACCGTTAAACCAGCATTGGCTGGTTAGTAATAGCACAAGTATTCTCCACAAGTCTCTTGAACCTTTCCGTGCAACACTCATGCACATCCCTGATTGATATATTTCCATGGAAACATGTTCTACACTGTATAAACCCTGTTGCTAAGGAGTGGGCCTTGGTAAGATTTTTTTCCTCTTTTTGTGGCTTTTTTTCCCTCTCTCACACACTCTCTCTCCCTCTCACGGCACTGATAACAGTGCATACATACAATCTTTTTCAATGCCACAGTTCTCTTATCCATGTGTGTGGTGCTGATGGTCAGTTCTCACCTGGGCGCACAAGGAGACACGAGAGTTTTGGGAGATGGGAAGTTAGGCGTCAGGGCCTGAGGGTTCGAGAAAAGTGGCAACCGCCCCTCAGGCAGAATTGAGTGTTTCTGGGATTGATGATTGAATTATAAAGAGGACCAATGGATGATAATAGTAGATCCAGAAAGAAGGTTCATTTTGGAGGTATGTTGATGGGATGATGTGGAAAACTGACAAGGTTTGTGATGAATTATGACTAGTAATTTTATGTTTTGCTCTGCGCTGATGGGAGATATTGTGAATGTGGGCATTTGTGTACGAAAGATTATTGGAGTCTGTTGTTGATCGCTAATTACAGTATAAGTGATTAAGATCAAATGAAGCTGAATGCTCTGCAGTAGCATGTTAATTTTCTAGCAGTGCAAAATAGTTTGTCCTCAAGGTAACTTGAGGTAACTGCTGAATATCTTGTGACTTTTGTATATATCTTTTCAGTTAAAGGTTTTTTGAAGTTTTGAGGTCACTTTTTACATTCGAATGACTTATATAAACTCTATACTGTGTCCGTTCCAGAGCCTTGTAAAGAATAATGACATTATCCAGGAAAATTTGTGGTCTTGTGATCATTTTTTAAAGATCTTATTCATTTATTCGTTGTTTTTCAGCTTTGACATGAAAGATAAATAGTGCAAAATCAGCATAAAACATTTTTATTGAACTTGTATTCAAGTCGTGGGGTTTGTAAACCCTCATTATTGATTGGCAGAATATTGTAGAAATTATTTAAAGTGGTAGTTCATTCTGTCATCATTTAAGTCATGTAGTTTTAAACATGAGTGACTTCCTGTCTAAGAAGAATGTTAACCTCAGTCACTGTTTACTTTTTTTTTTTTTTCATACAATGAAAGTTAATTGTGACTGAGCCATTTTCCCTAACATCTCCTTTTTTGTTCCATTAAAGAAAGAATGTCGTATGGGTTTGAAACAACATGACGGTGACTAATCATGACAGAATCTTCTTATTTGGAAGATCTATCCCTTAAATCCTGCGTGGCTTTCACTACCATAAAAGTTTTTGTGTTCTCATTCAAGTCTTACTTACTGCCGTTTACTATCTTTACAAAATGTATCAAGTGAGCCCCAGAGCTAGTTACCCCTGGTGATTTGAAATCCAGTGTTGTAGCAGCTGTCATCACTGCTCACCCTCATGTCCAATAGACTTTTTTTCTCACATTGTCCATGGAGGAACAACGCTTGTTTCAAGTACGTGTGGCTCTGTGTGTGTGTGCCAGAAAGCTTTTTGTTGGAAAGAAGACACAGCTGCTGAAGAAAACTGTCAGGGTGTTCAATTAAGATGTGAGAAAGAGAAATAAAAAGAGAGATGGAAAGATGGCAGCAACCCATGTTAAACCTAATCTAGTTAATTATAATGTAGATATTTTTTATATTAAAATCTTCTCTAAAGTCTACTGCAAAATGCTCTTATATAATACTGAAAGATTCATGTACATAAAATCTGGTATTGCTCAAAGCTGGATTATGTACAACCTGACAAAACACATCTATAAATGGTAACATCAAACTCAGAATGTGAGGATTCACTTGCACACCCAAACGATTCGGTTTTGATCTATTTGTTTGATGTATAATATGTTCTGTTTGACTGCAATATTATGTGATTTCATTCATTTCCAAGTATCTGCCAAGTAAAAGTTAATACTTAGTGCATGAATTGCTTACTTTTAGAAAGAGTCATGATTAATATTTAAAATATAAAGCTATTAAAGCCTATTTAACTATTAAACTCATTAATATTATTCACTAATTTAACCTAAATCCATTAGATGGTCGCATTTTGACGTACATTTTAGCACAATCTGGATTAGAGCGTTTTTATACTTTAAAAAACACAGACATATTGGAAGGTCATCTTATAATAGCAGTCATACAGATTGTCTCTGTAGAATTACACTGAATCTAAACCTTCTTTTGTTTGCATATCAAAACGTTTCAGCACAACAAAGAATTGAGCTTCTGTAACTTTAACAGCTAACCAGTGAGTAGGTTGGAAGGGGAAAGTGTTGAATCCCACGCAGCCTCCTGACTACTGATATCATCATGTATCAACAGAAACGCAGAGGACAATACTAATGGTGCTGTTTCAGAAGCTGCAGCCTGCAAAGAACAAACTCCATAAGAAACTTATTAAGGAATAAATAATGTGTTTGTACAGTTGGTTGCAGCTCAGCACTGTTATTTAGGAAATGGATCTTTATTGTCATCACTTAAACTGCCCTTAAAGGGATAGTTCACCAAAAAATTTAAATTCTTTCATCATTTACTCACCATTATGTCGTTTCCAAACCTGTATGATTTACTTTCTTCATTAAACACAAGGAGATGTTACGCAGTATTAGAGTAACAAGGAATAATATTAAAGGAATATTCTGGGTCCAGTACAAGTTAAGCTCCATCAACAGTACTTGTGGCATAATGTTTATAACCACAGGAAATAATTTCGACTCGTCCCTCCTTTTCTGTTAAAAATTAAAAATCGAGGTTACAGTGAGGCACTTACAATGGAAGTGAATGGGGCCAATTTTTGGAGGGTTTAAAGGCAGAAATGTTAGCTTATAATTTTATAAAAGCACTTACATACATTTTTCTGTTAAAACTTGTGTATTATTTGAAATGTAAATGTTTTTAAACTGTCATTTTTACAACTGTTTAAGGGTTTTAGGGTTTGTTGTCATTACATCGTCATGGCAACGAAGTTGTAAAATTGGCTATATCTTTACACAGAAAACGTAAGTGATTTTATCATACTAAAATAATGTTAACATGCATATTGTTTCTGTCTTGTGGCTAAACATTTGAAACAGAGAGTATTTGGCCCCCATTCACTTCCATTGTAAGTGCCTTACTGGATTTTTGCTTTTTTTTAATGAAAACAATTATATTTTATGGTAATTAACATTATGTTGCAAATGCTGTTGATTAACTTGTATTAAACCCAGAATATTCTTTTAAGGACTTCCTCAGTCCCCTTTCACTTTCATTGTATTGAAAAGAGCAGCATCAAAATTCTTAAAATGTCTCCTATGTGTTCCACGGAGGAAACAAAAGTAATACAGGTTTTGAATAACATGAGGGGAACATGAGAGAATTGTCATTGTTGTGTGAACTATCCCTTTAAGGACAGTTGTTTCATATTTGAAACATGAGTAAGACTGGTTGTGTAGGTGTTGTAAGCTTGATCGTGACGCAACTTCCCATAAAGCGCAACAAACATGATGCCATGGGAACGGCCTAGAATGAACGTTTTCCCTAGAGATGTTCAGCTAATCTGAAGAGTGGAGCCGCACAGACGATTAATCTCAGCCACATAAAAAAGTCTCTTCATTAGCTTTGTTGGCTCTTAGCGTTCCCTCCATAAAACGCAGTCAATATTTGGCCTTCCTGAGCTCTCTCTGAGGACTGTCTAGTTTGGCTCCATTATGGGCCAAATGGTCCCTGTCTTCCAAAGGGTTTTTTATAGGTTGCAATAAAATGGGGAGGGTGCTGTAGTTATTGTAGCACTAGCAGGCCTGCGTTGTTTTATGCTATTTTATGCAATCTGTTTATTTTGGATTGACTGTTTAATCACTCTAAAATCACTAGCTGCGTTCATCAAGGCTGTTCGAGTGGCTCTGTGTGTGACAGAGAAATACATAATTTTAGTGTGTTAAATCCCCATGCTGGTATTGATTTTCAGTTGTAACAATTTGCATGTCAAGGTACTTGCTCATGGAACTGTACCCACCTTTGTTTGTTTATTTATTTATTTTCTAGAGCACAGTTGGGATCTCATTCACTGAATGATTAAATTTGTTTAAAAAAATGGCACCTGGAACTTGGTGACATGTGGCACACATTAAGATCAATTTGTGACTATAGACAGCTTTAAAAAAAAAAAAAACATTCTATACCTTTATGTAACGGAACTTTTTATAACATTCTCACATCACATCTACTGTCATTTTTTTATTATTATTTGTTTTTTTTTGTTTTTTTTGTCTTTCTCAAAAATTCTGTTCCTCCTTTCTTATTCTTTTTGCACATTTTACATTCAGTGTAAATGTGATGATAATGTTGACTGTGATCTTTTAAGCTTTTAAAGTTTAACAAGATAGTTCTTGAACACGGTCACACCAGAAAATTTAGACAAGAAGCCTACATTTATATATAAAATAAATAAATAAAAATGACTATAGCATTTAGAAAGTGGCACAGATTCTAAGCAGTATGCAACTTTAAAAAATTACCTAATTGCGGTGATCTAAAGTTAATGTTTGTGAATATGTCTTCACAGATGCCCGGGCGGACCGATCAGAGAGACGCAAGCTCTTTCGACATTACACTGTGGGATCTTATGACAGTTTTGATGCATCAAGGTAAAATTAAACATTTCCATAATATTCCTGACTATATATTAGGAAGTGAGGTTAGATTCAAATTCATCAAAGTGTTCTTCAACAAGAATGTCTCTCTTATATGACATCATTTCTTACATCATGTAAGTTCTAAATGAGCTCTGTATTACATATATATTTGCAGTTCAGACAAAGATACAGTCATGTTAAGCCTTGTCTTGAATATAACC
This sequence comes from Myxocyprinus asiaticus, assembly GCF_019703515.2. Classification (NCBI taxonomy): domain Eukaryota; kingdom Metazoa; phylum Chordata; class Actinopteri; order Cypriniformes; family Catostomidae; genus Myxocyprinus; species Myxocyprinus asiaticus. Next base: position 11,422,270 of record NC_059389.1, read on the forward strand.
ATTTTTCAGTATGCGGAATTTTGCAGGTTCAAATTTAAATACGTCTTCCCTTTTTAAAAGCCGCTATGTTGATGTCCGGGGCCTTGAACGGAAATAAACTGACTGAAATGACAGTTCCATTGTTGACCTAATTTTATGTGTACTAATTTTAGCAATTCTAATATTTTGGTTACAGAATTCGCTTTGTTTTCCTTAAAAATCATAAGAAAATATGTATTGATTAAATAGATTGTTACATTTTTCTTATTCTCCTCTTAAATTTCGTTATTTACTTGCACTAAATGAATAATTTGAGTCTACTGGATGATCAGTCTACAAAGTCTAAGCAAAGAAGATGATGGAAAAGATCAATAGTGAATTATTCATGGAAGGTGATACATTAAATTCCTTCTCATGAGCCGATTGGCCTCTCACTAGCCTTTGAAGGCACTTGCAGGCAAAAGGTTAATTGATTGTAACACTTTTTCTAGTGTAGAATCATTAACATCTTCCCCACTACAACAAACATTAGCTCAGCTTCAGAGAGATTTTTGACATTTAAATACTATTGTCATTTTAGGTGAGACATTTTGTTTGAATCAGCAGACTGCTGGTATGGTTGTAGTACAGTGTATTCCAAGGCAATATTTATTAGACAGAACAAAGTATTATTAGTAAATTTCGTTTTTAGAATATTTATTTATTTATTTATTTGCGTTATTATACTCCTCAGTGGGTAGTTTGCGTGAATTATTTTCATGTCACTCCATCAAAGTGCAGTGCGATTCATCAAGTTTACCTGCTCATCCATCTATTTATTGATTTCCATGCAAACCATCATTTGCCAAAACTTTGACACCTCACTTTAATTTAACACAGAGTGCTGCACAAGTACATTGTTATTCACAGGGGAAAAAGGGTTTGAAGAGTGTGAAAATTCTCTTTAAATGGGTGGTTATGTAAGCAAAGCTTGAGCTTGGGGTCGTTACTGCGTCATGCAGACAAGTTGATGACATTTTAAAAAATCAGCCCTATGACATTATGATGTCAGATTATGTGGCTGAAAAACGATTCTAATTTAGCAAGGCACAACCTCACCCATGGTGATGCTCATAATGAATCTAAAATGAAATGGCTGTCTAGACGGATAGCAATACACCGGTTCTCGATTATTTAAAGGGATAGTTCACCCCAAAATTTAAAATCTGTCATCATTTACTCACCCTCATGTTGTTCCAAACTCCTACGACTTTCTTCCATGGAACACAAAAGGAGACGTTAGGCAGAATCACAGCCTCAGTCATCTTTCACTTTCATAGCATCTTTTTTCCCATACAATGAAAGTCAATGGTTACTGAGAAATTCTGCCTAATATCTCCTTTTGTGTTCCATGGAAGAAAGAAAGTCATATGTTGATAAGTAAAAGACAGAATTTTCGTTTTTGGGTGAACTATCCCTTTAAGGGTACTTTTTTTTCTAAAGAGCTTATTTTTGCTATACCGTGAACTTCAAACGGGAACAGGGTGCTAAAATGACCAAAGAAAAAAAAAGAGACAGATCCTCTCACATCCGGCAGCACTCCAAACCAGCAGACACACCCCTCGCTCTGAGCTGGTTGTCATGGAGACAGAGAATCCATGGCAATGCAGTGTCAACTACTTCCTGCTGCAGGGAGCTTGAGTGACAGGCGGACAGAGGGACATGGGTGCTTTTAGGTGAACTTGCTCTAGTGCTTAGTCCTTTGTCACAGATACATGTATGATACCTGTTCATCACTTCGGCCTTGTTATCAGTTTGATGCATGTATTGACTTGCTTATAGACACAATGAATGATTTTCTCCTGATTTTATGATAAATAAATTAGCAATGGATTCTAATTCAAACTGAATGGAAATCGGCCAAATTACGATTTTGAGTAAAAAACACATCATTTAGTCTTAGTTAGGCATAGTTCATCCCAAAATGAAAGTTCTATCATCTTTTACTCACCATCATGTTGTTCCAAACCCATATTACTTTCTTAAGTGGATCCTTGGAACACAAACAGAGCTATTTGGCAGAATGTTACCATTCTCCTTCGTTGCATCTCTTTTCCATACAATGAAAGTGAATGGTGACTGAGGCTAACATTTTGCCTAACATCTCCTTTTGTGTACCAATGAAGAAAGAATATCATATGGGTTTGGAAAAACATAAGGGTGAGTAAATGATGATAGAATTCTTATCAGTGGGTGAACTATCCCTTTAAATAGCTAACATGCACTGATATACAGTACAGTATAAGAACCGGTCCATGATGGATGGCGGTCTGAATGTATTGAGTTGCAGACAACAAGAGGTATTTGGAATGAGAACACTTTACTCAAATACCACACAGGTATAAATACATTATGAACAAATTATATTTCCCAGCTACTGAGCCCGTTCTAACAGGCCAGGATATTAATGACCTTGTTGCTCTGTGACATCGCCACAGTGTCCCTTCAAAGCAGATTATGTTGCCTTGACAACCATGCATCATTCCTCAGGAGTCAGCTCTCTGCCTTTTGAGTTCTGAGCTATTTGAGAATTTCAATAAGACTTTATATTATAGTTTAAGTCTGTGAAGTAAGTAAATTTTGTGGTCACTGGTTAAGACCATTTTATCAATATGACAACTGAAGTTTTTACGGGGTTATTAATTGATATTGGAATGCATTTCAGGCTACTGAATTATTCAAACTTTTGAGCCACTGTACACAGCCTCTAGAGAATTTAACTTTACTTTAGATCTTGAAAGTCTAATCAGTTCTAAGGACACAGTAAAGATACTAGGTGCACTAAAATGAAAAGGCACTGGCCGCAATCCCATTTGCTGATATGAATGAAGACAATGTACCAAGTGTAAATGAAACTCTAGCTCTTTGTTAAAGCTGCCTTGGACAGTTCAGTTTGAGCAGTTCAGCACCTATTCAGTGGCCAGGCTTGACTTCCAGGCCATCGACTGGATTTAACGCACCATCTAAAAGATGGTAAGTCCTCTTGTCCTTCAGGGAAAGACAGAGAACATTTCAATTTCAAGAAAGCATTTGCTTGAAATTCAGCTTTTTATCACAGTCTTTAGATTTCTTGGTCATGCTGCCTGATGCCCATTTTGTCTAAATGTAGACTTCTGTGCCTTCAAAGGTTAAACACTCCAGTTAAAGGAATATGCCGGGTTCAGTACAAGTTAAGCTCAATCGAGAGCATTTGTGGCATAATGTTGATAACCACAAAAATAATTTCAACTTGTCCCTCCTTTTCTTTGTAAAAAGCAAAAATCGAGGTTACAGTGAGGCACTTACAATTGAAGTGAATGGGGACAATTTTTGGAAGGTTTCAAGGCAGAAATATGAAGCATATAATTTTATAAAAGCACTTAGATTAACTCATGTTAAAACTCATGTATTTTTTGAGCTGTAAAGATGTTTAAATAGTTGTTTTAACAGACGTTTTAGGGTTTAGAGCGTTACATCATCATAGCAACAAAGTTGTAAAATTGGATATAACTTTACGCAGAAAAGTTAAGTAAGCCATTTTATGACACAAAAATCATGTTAACAGGCATTCACTTTTGAAACAGTGAGTATTTTAACATTTACGGATTAGCCCCATTAACTTCCATTGTTAGTGCTTTACTGTAACCCAGATTTGTGCTTTTTTAAAGAAAAGGAGGGATGAGTAGAAATGAATTTTTGCAGTAATTTATAGTAACATTATGCCACAAATGCTTTTGACTGAGCTTATCTTGGAACCAAGAATATTCCTTTAAATCATCTGCTTGCATGAGAGGTGTATTTTAGGAAATGATATTGATGGTGCTAGGCAGGAGGTAACATTTAAGCTGTATCCCAAATTACGCACTTTTTCCAAAGTTTAGTATCGTCCCAAATGGAACACTAACATTTTTTACTACACAGAAGCATTCGCCGTTTTTCAGCTCTGGAAGTGACATTTCAAACGCACACAATGTGTTGTCGCCAGCTTTAGCACATTAGCCAAACTAATTTCAGCACTTGTATCTCAAACAATGTACACATTCACACAGCGTGGGGTCACATATGTAAGGTGCTGTCTCCACAGACATTTAACTAGTTGCCACATTTTCCTTTATTTACAATTGTTTTGTAAGGTCAGCATTGTGGCCATGTAAATTTGCCCCTTTCGCTACATTAGGCAAGCCACAACTGTACTCGCACTACTTGCACTACAAAATGACGTAGAATAGTGCAGAAGTGTGAGATTTGGGACTCACCTTTAGTGTCACAATGATGTAATTTCATTCAGGACAACCACAGGCAGTTAAACTGCACTTCTCAATAGACCGCAACAGTCTGGTTCTGGAAGTAAGAATTCTATTAATTTTTTCCATGGACAAAATGATTTTCTACAATAACTTATAAACCTTTAAAGACAGACCTACCTTGAGCTCTGAGGTTGTTCATCAACGGTATATGCCGTTGAAGCCATCCATCTGTGTTATTTCAACTTCCTTTTTTTTAAATTGTGTTTGACAGTGGTAATCCCAGTGAACAACTACATTACCTATGGTCAGTCAGAGAACTGCAGCCAAATCCCGCAAAACGTGCCTCGGAGGGACCGTGCGCTCACATGTGATTGACGTAATCGAGCCCATCTCTCATCTCCCTTGAACTACTTATCTATTTGTACATATCTGAATATTTTGCAATAAACATAAAATATATTGTTTCTATACTTATAATCAACTTTTAGAATTATAGAATATAGAATTTATATATTCCCATAGTTTTTTATTCAATTACATCGTTCGCAATGCTTCATGGGATTGTAGTTCATGACCTCGTGAAAGACAGCAAATACACAGTCTCGTACCTTTTTCTTTTTGTCTGATTTTTTAATACTTTTTTGCCTCAAAACAAAGTTTGTGATGTTGTGATTTACCTCAGAGCTGGTTAGTTTGGTTCATGGATTACAACTCTTTTATGAAGGATTTTATGAAAAGTCTATGGGAAAAAATGAATGGGGAAAATACTTACGGAACTCAGACGTCTGATTAAGTGGGTGGACAGTATGTTTAGATAATGGTTCTATGTTGGCCTAATGAGTAGTTTTCTAGTGATGACCCTCAGTCTCTCACACATAAGAAGGAAAAAATACATAACATGCATTTTCAATCAATTCTCCATCAAAAATTAGGACATTTGGCAGGCCATTTGATAATTATTTACTGAGTGCATCAACCACAACTGAATATCTTTGATCCACATATTAGCTTCTTATACTTTGTGTTAAGGCTGCAGAGTAACCTTCCAATAAGAACATAGATTTGTAGTGCAAACAAATGTTGATTAATCTGACTTTAACTTGTACAAATTGAAATAGCCAATTTTTGTATGTTTTATATTGCTCCTTTAGGAAAAATTGACCAATGAAACAGCTTATATTCTCTTAAATCTCTCACTACAAGTGACCTTAAATCCACTGAGGTACAAAACTTTTAGGACCAAGCACAGGAACCTTCAAAGCAACCGATTTAAATAGTCAATGACGGAAAGGTTTTTAGTAACATTATATTATGTAACTATGACGTATCTGGACAAGATTATGAGCAACTAATGCCTATCAAAGAGAGAGAAATAATTTGTCGCCGAAATGAATTGCAGAACGTGTTTACATTTAATGGACAGATAGAATTATTTTTAGTCGCGCGCTCATCAAAGGCCAATGCGCGCGCACACACATGCATACATTCTTCCCCTCTCTCTATCGCGCGCGCTCTCTTCCTCTGTGGCACTGTAAACCGTCTCTCTCTCTCTCTCTCTCTCTCTCTCTCCATGCCCATTCCTCCAAGATTACCGCTCATGTTTTCCTCTGGTGAATTTCATCCTTTATCTGGCGGTTATGTCTCGCGCTTACGACACGCTATCTCGCCGGCGACCGGGCCCTGCATTTCTTAACCGGTGTCACAGCTCCTTCTTCGACAGATAAAGTCGGCTTTGCGTTTTTCAACGGTTACAACTCTCGTCATATAGCAAAAATGATGAATTCCGCTCAGCCGATTCCTGTTAGGATGAAGCATCACTCCGCGCGCGCGGCGGTGGCGATGATGAGGATGATAGGCTGTAATAACGGTCGTTATTCGCGGAATTTTCTCCACAGCGACTGCGTTATCAACGAAAAGACGGTCGTGCTGCAGAAGAAGGATAACGAGGGATTCGGTTTCGTGCTGCGAGGGGCGAAAGGTAGGGAAAAAAAGACGGACCCCTCGTCTCCATCGTCGTCTCCGACGCTGTTCCTCACTTCATGTTTCACACCCTGAGAGAACTGAACAGTGTTGGTCGTTCATTTCTCTCTATTTCTTGTCCCTCCCTCGTGTTGTCTTTTTTAACCCACCTCACGTCATTTTTGTTTATTTCAATCACTGACGCGTCATCACTCACACTTGATTTCATGTGTCTGCGTGGCTCGAGCTGCATGAATTGCATCCATGTCAAGAACTTCTGAATTAATGCAAGTTCAAACTCCTTTTGTGCATCTCTCGGTGTCAGCGGTTCCATTACTTGGCTTGCAATGCATTTAAGTGGTTTTGTCAAATATGTGAAGTGTAAACAGCCCCCACCCACTCCCTGCTCCATGTGCTTGGCTTGTGTTTGTCACTGGGGACATTCAGCGCCAGAGGACTGCATTAGGGCTCTGGCACTTTGGCTGGAGGGCTTTCTGACAGTCCACTTCAGTCCACTTTAAGTGTCTCAAGACACTAAATCTATGTTTTATAGCTCTTGCAAATGATGCAAATGCATTAAAGACACTTATATAGACTATGACAAACCTTCATGCAATGCAGTGACTCGCAGAACTACAGCAAGAATTAGTTTGCACTAGGCCCCCATTCACAACTGCAATGCTTCTACAATCAGGAGTTTAGAGTGTTAGTAGAGAGTACTGCACTGTGGCTGCTCTCTGCATCAGCTCTTGCGATGCCCTCTGTTCTGTCAGGCTCCAGACCAGTGCTTTTCCTCACACTGTCAGTGGTGACATCCATGCATGCATTTTCTCTGGTTATATAAACGTCCCAACTCCTGCATTCATTTTTGATTTGGTTGGATGGACGCATTGCAGCTTGCATCATGTATCGTCAGACCAGATGCTCTTGTTTAGCCTCATTCATTATCAACTGTGTTACTAAGGCACTCCTTGACATCACTCATTTTCATAAGAATTTTACTTTTCACACCATTTGAGCATCATATATATTAAAACAGATTCTACTGTGTGTGCTCGTCATGTAAGAGCATGTTATTGTCAGTTTGTCTTGACTAATATCAAGCTTAATCCTGGACTTGAGAAACACTGTATTTCAGATGTTTCGTCTTGAATGGAAATGTAATGCAGTCCAGGATTAGGTGTAAAAGAATACTTTACCAAAAATGAAAATTCTCATTATATGCTCACCCTTATGTTGTTCCAAACCTGTTTGACTTTCTTTGTTCCGTGAAACTCACAGTGTGAATTATTGAAGAAAATCCTGGCCAATATTTTCCATTTACTGAATGTGAATGAGGGCTATGGCTGTCAAGCTCTAAAATGAAAAATAAAAACAGAAAATCACCATAAAAGTATCATAAAAGTGGTCTGTACAACTCATGCATTATATTCCAGGTCTTCTGATGCCGACTTACATTTTGGTCAGTTCCTTGCACAAATCTGTTGCATGACTAAGAGGACTTGGAATATAACGCATGAGATGTATGGATCACTAATGCTCTTTTTTTGACATTTTTGCAGTTTGACAGCCCCAGTCCTCATTCAACATTCATTAAATGCAAAAAAAAATAAATAAATGGCTAGGATATTATTAAAAAATTCACCTTTTGTGTTGTGCGGAAGAGAGAAAGTCATGCAGGTTTCGAGCGACATTGAGGGTGCGTAAATGATAACAGAATTTTCAGTTTTGGGTAAACTATGCTTTTAACCTGGGCCCTAAAACCTAGCCCTGCATCTTTTTTTATTTTTATAATCTCTCTCCTTGGTTCTGTCTTATCTGGCTCGGCCTGGACCTTTAGCTGACACCCCCATTGAGGAGTTTACCCCGACCCCAGCCTTTCCGGCTTTGCAGTATCTGGAGTCCGTGGATGAAGGAGGGGTGGCATGGAAAGCTGGTTTGAGAACTGGAGACTTCCTCATCGAGGTAAGCATACGATTGGGTTTCCACAAGCTTACAGTTTCTTGAAAGGTAGATGCTTATTTTTGCCGCAGTTCTGAGACCAACTTTACAGTTTGGTGAAGGGATTAAGAGGTCTGCTGAAGAGAGTGATGTCTGAACTTCATCTTGAGCTGAGTCGCTGAATCATTCACACGTTAGTGCAAACAGGAGAATGTTTGTGCACAGTCTGAGCTTGTGAATATGAGGAAAGGTCATGGTGACATCTTTAATGAGAGATGAGCACTCCTGGAAAAAGCTGTGAAGGTATAGAGATCTGTCTTGTGCAAAAACTCAGTTTCCTGATGTCTCGTCCTTTGAGCCGTTGGTCTGGGTTACATTTAAACTTCTAACCTTTGCGCAGGCAATCTTGCTTATCTTTTTTTAATCTCATTTTTAATGAAAAAGGGTGTAAGGTGAACACTTTGAATTCATTTAAAAGTTGAAAATGTCAGGCCAGAGATTACCCATCAGTCTAACTCTTTGTAGAAGTCGGGTCTGAATTTGATACAGTTGTCTGAGAGTGATTTTGCATTTATTGGATATTGTAAATTTTTAATGTCTCGGAAGTACTCTGGATCTGTAACCTGTCAAGCCAAAAAAAGCAGCAAAGACAGACAAGAGGTATCATGATAAGGGCTTACATTGACTATTTCAAATGTGAACATAGGATTAACATCCTTTACCGGATTGCTTTGGGGTAAACTAAGGTATTACATTAAGGGGGGCAGTTCACCCAAAAATGTAAGTTATGTCATAATTTACTCACCTTTCTGTTATTCCAAACCCCTTAAGACTTAAGGCATACTATTAGGAACTAATAGCTTCTGTACCCATTCACTTTCATTCCATGGAAGAAAGTAAGTAATTTGGGTTTATGACATGAGGTTGGGTGAATTTTTGGGTTAACTAACTCTTTAAATGCACTTGTTAGGGCTCTACAAATCCCATGATTCCAAAATAGAGCTCATATGCAGAGGTTGCGCTAGAAAAGATCCATCACTCTGACAAACTGAATTGTACAATTTTCGTCGTAGTCTTTTCTTATCTGCTATACTTGTTTTCGTTTCACAAGTACTTGGGCATTCAGGGCTGTAGCATTCCATTGTAATGGTATACACATGACTGTGGATATATAATAGAATTTTGACTGTCCAAGTGAGTGTGGTGAAAGTTCTACCTGTCAATCAACCACTGTGCTAAAAGAAGATTTTTGAACTTTGCCGGTTACGTGCGGCTTTAAAAGGAAATAACCGTCCAATCTGAAAATTTGAAAAAGCACATAGACACATGCACAAGTTCACTGAACTTTTTCAGTGTGCCTGATATCAACATAAAGTGACACAGATGAGAAGCGCACACATCTGAAGCTTGTTAACACAGGTACTCCATTAAAACAACTGGGAATTAGTCATGTTTGTGCTTAGATTAAATGCAAATATAATTGGCAAAAATGATATGCCAATATTTTCGCACTTTCTTTTTGTGCTTTATTATCATGCAGTAACACACTGACATAATGAATGATGAATGCATTCATGAAATCAGAGATTCTCCACTCGAAATTAGGGGTGGGTAAAAATATTGATTTTCTGATGCATCGCGATCTTCGTTTAAATGATCTCGATATTGATTCTTAAATCCCAAGATTGATCTTTTACTCTATGCGCAAACCCCCACTACAATGTGAGGAAATCGCTCACATTAGCAACCAATTTTCATGCTATGCGATTAAAATGTATATTGGCAAATGTCTGGTAAATGTTTAGATTTCATTTACCGGTGATTGTGTAGTATTGTGGTGGAGTGTTCGGCAGCAAGATCATTTCACTGCTTGTTGAGAGTAAAAGTTGTTCTGTGTAATGCATGTCCAAAGATTATTATTAACCTTTATTTAACCAAGAAGTCCCTTGAGATTAAATCTCTTTTTCGAGGGAGACCTGGCCAAGAAGTCACACCATACAAGGTAAAAAAGTTATAAGATCAACACAACAAAAACAGACATAAGACAAAAATGAGACACATTAATAAAAACAATGGACTACAATTACAGAATCCAGCTTATGCATAGCAATTGCACTCTTCAGTCATACCATTTTTTTTATCAAAGATTTTAATTCACCCAAGTTAACAAAGTGATTAAGATGGCACAAAATAAGAAAAAGCTGTTTTACCAAGATCAGAGCAAATCCTGGGTACCCTGTAGTGTAGCCATCTAGAGGAGTGAGAATCATAACAGTTATTGATGAGTGACAGAGGATTGCACAAATAAGGAGGTAGTTTTCCCTGTATGGCTTTATAAATAAAAAAATACCAGTGATGCTGTCACCTTAAGCTTAATGAAGGCCAAGAGACCAAATTATAAAGTACACAATGATGTGTGCTAGACAAAGAATTGCTTATAAAACGAAGAGATCAATGATACGCAGAGTCTAGACGGTGAAGTACAGAGGAAGCAGCATGCATGTAAATAATATCTCCATAATCTAGAACACTTAAGAATGTAGCCTGTACAAGCTTTTTCCTAGCTGCTAAATTAAGGCAGGCCCTATTTCGATAATAAAAACCCAGCCTAACCTTCAGCTTCTTCACTAGGTGTTCAGTATGCACTCTAAAAGAGAGCCTATCGTCCACCCAGATACCCAAGTACTTATAAGATGATACTTTTTCAATTGAAGTATAAATGCCAACAATATCTGAGGTCTGGGAGTAGGCTCTAAAAAAAGAGCATAAATTTGGTTTTCTTAGCATTAAGTACCAGCTTAAGATCGTACAATAAGACGTGTAGCTTTTGAAAAGCAAGCTGAAGATCAACAACAGCCTGGTTCAGAGAAGAGGCAACTGAGTAGACTATCATATCGTCTGCATAAAGATGCACTTTAGCTGTAGACATGTCCCTCCCAATGTGGTTTATAAAAATAGAAAACAACACGGGCTAAAATTGAACCTTGGGGGACTTTCTTAGAGATTTCCAAAAAGCTTGACTTATGTCCATCTGTGTATACACACTGGGTGCTATCTGCATGGTATTTCTTAAACCACTCTATAGCCTTGTCACCCAACCTGACATCACTGAGTCTGCCTAACAGCAGCTCATGGTCAACAGAATCAAATGCCTTTGACAGATCAACAAGTAGGGCATTGTCCAAGGAATTGATAATGTCATTTGTTACCAACATAGCTGCAGATATGGTACTATGACCTGATCTAAAACCAGACTGTCTTTCACTTAAGATATTATTGTTTGCCAAGGATTGTTTCAACTGAGAGTTTACTTGAGATTCGAGAATCTTGCAAGAGTAGAGAGTTGTTTAAATTTGAAGGGTCCCCACCCTTCGATAAAGCAAGAACATAGGCTGCTTTCTAGATTTTAGGGATGGTATTAGTTAGTGCTGCCCCCGACCAAAGATTTTCCTAGTCGACTAGTAGGTGTTAATTTAAGTCATTAGTCGACTAGTCGCAGGTTTATGATATTAATTTAATTAAATATATATATATATATATATATTGGGGGGCATCAGAAAATGGTTTGAGTTCCAGGGCTGAGGAAGAATGGAAGAAAGTAACATTGCTAACACTGTTCTACATTACAGAGAAATACTAAACCGTAATAATGAACCTTTAAAATCTAAATTTTAGAAGCGCACGCACGAAGCGAGCCGCAGTGACACCAGCAAAAGCGGTAATGATCCTGAATGTGTCGGAAAAACCAGCAAAGAGACTGTCTGAACATTTTGTTAATTTATAGAGAGAAATGCACATTAGGGTTGTGCCGACAGACGATGATCTCGGGGATCGACGATGGTCAGAGTGATCGCCAATAGTTGATGCCTTTGACGATGTCAAGATGATATTTGGCTTGTTTTCCCATTGATGTATTAAATGATTATTATTATTATTATTATTATTATTATTATTATTATTATTATTGGGCCTGGGTAGCTCAGTGGTAAAAGATGCTGGCTACCACCCCTGGAGTTCGCTAGCTCACTAGTTCAAATCCCAGGGCGTGCTGAGTGACTCCAGCCAGGTCTCCTAAGCAACCAAATTGGCCTGGTTGCTAGGGAGGGTAGAGTCACATGGGGTAACCTCCTCGTGGTCACTATATTGTGGTACATTCTCAGTGGGGCACATGGTGAGTTGAGCACAGATGCCACAGTTGATGGCATGGATCTGTCCAGTGTCAACTGTCAATGTGCTCAACAAGCCACATGATAAGATGCACAGGTTGATGGTCTCAGATGTGGAGGCAACTGGGATTCATCCTCCACCACCCGGATTGAGGCGAATCACTACGTGACCACAAGGACTTAAAAGCACACTGGGAATTGGGCATTCCAAATTGGGTGAAAAAAAATAAATAATTATTATTATTAGGCTATTATTATTATTTGCCCATAGAGACACAGACGTGCACTTGAAGAAACACTTTATTATATTATTAAGAACAGATGACAGAAAGCCGTCTATGCGCATATATGATGCGCTGATACGGAGGCGTGCAGTCTCGTGGAACATGTGCATCTAAAAGGTTCTCACTCTTTCTTTGTTTCTGTCTTCTGATTTTTTGTTTTGTTTTTTGTTGCAAGAACAGTATCGTCTATGAGTGCTGCAAATGACCTCAGACATCTCAGCTCAGGAGGTGTTTTGAGTTCAGTTCACTTTATTTCCACAGAGCATTGTGACCAACTCTGCAGCCAATACATCTGTGATTAAAACATAAAATAATACAAAAACACGTTCACCTTAAACCATGATTTATATTTCAGTGATTATTATCGCCATTATTATTTTTACATTTATAATTGTCTTCATTTGTGTAAGTAATTTTCTGCCAGCATGTTTTTAGACAGATACTTGCCTGATGGTAAATGGAAAGGGGTGTGTGTGTGTGTGTGTGTGTGTGTGTGTGTGTGTGTGTGTGTGTGTGTGTGTGTGTGTGTGTGTGTGTGTGTGTGTGTGTGTGTGTGTGTGTGTGTGTGTGTGTGTGTGTGTGTGTGTGTGTGTGTGTGTGTGTGTGTGTGTGTGTGTGTGTGTGTGTGTGTGTGTGTGTGTGTGTGTGTGTGTGTGTGTGTGTGTGTGTGTGTGTGTGTGTGTGTGTGTGTGTGTGTGTGTGTGTGTGTGTGTGTGTGTGTGTGTGTGTGTGTGTGTGTGTGTGTGTGTGTGTGTGTGTGTGTGTGTGTGTGTGTGTGTGTGTGTGTGTGCGAGGCAGTGGTAGCTCAGCGGTTAAGGCTCTGGGTTACTGATCAGAAGGTCGGGGGTTCAAGCCCCAGCACTGCCAAGATGCCACTGTTGGGCCCTTGAGCAAGGCCCTTGACCCTATCTGCTCCAGGGGCGCTGTATCATGGCTGACCCTGCACTCTGACCCCAGCCTAGCTGGGATATGTGAAAAAGAAGAATTTCACTGTATATGTGCAAATATATAATGTGTGATAAATAAAGAAAATTATAATTAATTATTATTATTATATATATATTATTCTTTTATCACATTATTTTATTTGCTTTTTCATTTCATTTGGAGTGCAATTTGAATTTAGAAATGTATTTGATTTAAGTTTTTAAATAAATAAATTACATTTTCAATGCAAAATCACAAAAGCAAGAATATTCACCGATTCCTCAGTCCAGGGGTTGCCGATGTAATTGGATATTGCGATATAATATATATATGCATATATGTATATTGTGAAGGAGGGAACAAAAAAATGTATTCACACACATGATGTATTTTCACGGATAACGAAATACCCAACCGGTAGAGAATGCACAGATGAAGTAGGTTCTTTGCCAGAGATATGTTGACAACTGTTGTAAAAATGTTTTCTTTTTTTTTTTCACCCAATTTGGAATGCCCAATTCCCAGTGCGCTTTTAAGTCCTCGTGGTCACGTAGTGATTCGCCTCAATCCGGGTGGCGGAGGATGAATCTCAGTTGCCTCCGCGTCTGAGACCATCATCCCGCGCATCTTATCACGTGGCTTGTTGAGCGCATTGCCACGGAGACATAGCACGTGTGGAGGCTGCACGCCATCCACTGCGGCATCTGCGCTCAACTCACCACACACCCCACCAAGAATGAACCACATTATAGCGACCACGAGGAGGTTACCCCATGTGACTCTACCCTCCCTAGCAACCGGGCCAATTTGGTTGCTCAGGAGACCTGGCTGGAGTCACTCAGCACACCCTGGGATTCAAACTAGCGAGCTAGCGAACTCCAGGGGTGGTAGTCAGCGTCTTTTACCACTGAGCAACCTAGGCCCCGAACAACACACATTTTAATTGCACTTATTTTTTCCCAGTTTCATTGGAATTTTTAGTTAAAATAAATAAAAAATAAAGTTCTAAGTTTGAAATCAAGGTGTCTTGCTTTATTGTGTAGGTTTAACCTAACCCTGCTTGATGAAAATTACCCCATAGTACCACCTAGCGTCCAACCAGCGGTAATACCGGTGTTCGTCGGTTTTCTGTGGAGTTTTTTTCTGCGACTAAACGACCAATCAAAACTTGGCCGACCAAAACTCTTCTCATCGACTAACATTTGGTTGACTATCAGGGGGCAGCCCTAGTATTAGTCTGGTGACTCTGATTAATAATTTCAGCAACCGGCTCAGCAATAAAATCAGCTGAAAGCTTTAGAAGATAAGGATCCAAATTGTCGGGTCTAGGCGACTTTTTTGGATCAACAGCCTTCAAATCTTTACATATCTCCACACTAGAATGAGATCCACGCAACCGATTTGTCATTAAATAATGTCTCTTTTAATACCCTTTCTGTTCTCTACAGTCAGTTTTTGATCAGATACAACGAAAAATAAACATTTAATTCTAATCACGCATAGGACAGATGAGATAAAGCTGTTCGAGTCCTCTCTTGTTAACATGCACTCATTTACAGATGCTCTTTAAAGAAAAGCCATCTTTCTTAAAGAGACAGTACCCGTTTTTAACACGTGTTTAACAAATCAATGTAAATACCTGTAAATAGTACAAATTATGTTAATAAACAATAAACATGTAACAAAAAAATAATATTTGCAGTATATTATATTTATTCATTGAACACATGGATTTGTTCATTTTAAAAGCAAAAATGTTAACAAAAATGATGAAAAACTAATAAAATATAATTAGTAAAATTCATATTTTCGTAATGTACCTAGTTAGTAGGTCCCCTGTATAATTAACAGCATTAGCTGGCAGAAAATTTATTTCATTATGTATGCAAAAGGGATATTATAACTGAAATATACCCATATGAATGGATATCAAATTGAATCGAAATCAGATTTAAATTGAATCGAGAGCTTGTGAATCAGAATCGAATTGGGAAATCTGTTGCAATACCCACCCCAATTTGAAATCCCAACACAGGTAGTCAAAAGAATTGCATATTACCAGGTTTAAATGGCTATGGTGCCTATGTTTGAACAAATCTGTAAGTGACAGAGAATTTTCAGTTAACGCAATCCCTGCTCATCTGCTAAACACCCCCTTCCCCCTTCAGTTCTGGTTGAATTGACACTTCAGCAAAGACTGACCATAGGACATGAGAAGCATCGGGAACATCATCTTCCTCTCATCATCAGCAAAATAAGTTCATTTGCATGCAAAATTCAAGAGAGCACTCACTTTGTGTTAAAGCACACAGAGCAGATCCAAGATCTCTGCAGTGCATGGAAGGGCTGATAAGGGAGGAATGCGATTGGCTCTCATGAGCATCTTAGATTTTATGAATTATTAGCCCCTTACTGTATCCAGAAGTCAAATGTATCTAAGCCAGAAAGTCTCTATGATAGAACAGCAGTAGCTGCATTTTGATTATGTAATTTTGCAGGAAATTCAGCCTGCATTCTCAAATTACTGGACTCCATGATAAAAAAAAAAGTTTCTGTATCCAATTGGTACTTCCTCAGTATGTACTGAATAAAAATACAATATATGTGTATATGTAAGGGATAATTTACAGTCAGCAGTTCATAAGGCAAATAAACCCCAACTGAGTGGTCAGGACCTTGACTAGGAGTCTTGTATCACCCTGAAGGGGCTTATTTTGTGATAATGACCGGCTAACAGTAGATTGTCCCACTTATTACACGGCTACTTACCAAATTAATAATTAAATGGATATGAAATAATGATCTGAGTTAAAATTATATTATGCGAGGAGAAAAAGACAGTGAAACAGCTGATTTCAACCTCTGGTTTGCATTGGAAATCTGACGGTGTTTACAGTGCAAAAATTACTGTCTGACTGTTCATTATCCAGCGTATTATAAGACTGCTTGCCAAATAAATAAATAAATGGACATTAATAATTTTTTTCCAGTTAATTTTATATAATTTTCCAGTTAATAATTTTATTAGCTTACTTGTTGAGATATCAGTGATACGGGAGACTGGTGAAATATCTTTGGATGTGTGGTCATTATTCAGAAATATCAGACCGCAGGGAGGCGCAATTGACCATTTAGAATCGAGTATTGTGGAGAACCGTGAAATAATAAACAATAAGCCATGAGATGCAGTGTGTTACTGTGATTTTACCATTGGAAAGAGGTATTCTTACCCCCTTAACCATGGTAAAATCACTGTAACTCACAGCCTCTCATGGCTTATTGTTTTTATAAAATGGTGAAAACTGCAGGATGATTAAAGGCACCAATGTTTAAATAGTTATATTTAAATAGATTAATATATTAAAAATAATAATCAGAATGAATTGTTCCTATGCCAATTACTATAGTTCATTAGTTTAACTACAGCATCTTTCCACTCTAATATGTTTTCGTTTTAAAACGCACCGATTTTGCTACGTGTATGCCTCTCATCCACACTGGTACAGTGCTTTCCTCCACGAAAAGCTGAGAAATGCTCTCTTGTATCACATACTTTGGAAAATGATGACATTAAAGGTGCACTCAGTAACTTTTTTGTTTGTCTCATCTTAGACTTACAGTGGCATCTAGCGGTGTGGATGCAACATCGTTCAAAATCAATTGGTGTTTCTCAATCAGCTCCCTAGTTCAGTAGTCAAGGCACTGATCAGGGGGTTGGCCATTTCTAGGGCTGTCCCAATCGCAAAATTGTTCCAGTGCACTGAAATGTACGCTCCCTAAAAATTCCTAGAATGCACCATAAAAACCAGGGAGCATCGTTGCTCACTGTGTTCCTGCGATGAGGAGGAGTGCGGGGCCTATGCACGCCCAGCCCCCAATTGGGCTAATCAGCCGAGGAGAGGGATAAGTGCAGTGGAACATGGCAGTTTGAGAGAGAGAGAGCCACCTGCAGCTGCCATGTGTGCGTTTATGTTTTTGTGTCTTTTTGTTTAAGTTCCTATTAAAATATTACTTTGATTGTTCAGCCAGTACCCGCCTCCTCCTTTCCCATTTTAACCTTGTAACAGTTCCCTTATGGCAAACATCGTCATGTCTTCTGAAGTCTTTTAAGTCGTTAGAAGATGAGCACAAGTGTAAAACTTTAAAGTAAAAGCATTATTTTCTCTTTAAAAGAGGTTATTGTTTGTAATGTCTTTCTTCCATTATTACCATAAAAGGGAAACAATCTTTTAAATATTATAGTTGGTAGAATTTATAGAATTTTTTATTTAAGTAATTAATTTTTCATAATAACACTATATGTTTGAATATCAACAGCAAAAATGCAAGACAGACTCATTTATACAGCGATGTTTTTGATTAATACAGTTTTAATGCGCAAGCTCGTAATCATGTTGCAGGCGATTGATTCATAAGTGTCCCATTGTTCAGTGGATAAACACCCTTACCAGTGCCCGAATTCATGTTCAAGATATACTGATTCACAACATAGGGAGTTAGGAAGCTCTTTGAGATGCACTGTATAAGTTTCAGTAACAAATGCCATTGTAGAAATTCACTAATCTCAGTCAGCCATGATTAATTTAATCCATGAGTGAAAGTGTCCAAAAATAGAGCAGTTACTGAGATTAAACAAGTAGTATTCAGCTGGTCATGTGATCCTAACATGATAGCCCCCATGAGGGGACCCTCTCCATTTAGAATAAAATGTTTTAATAAGGTAACTGATATGACTAGAGTCTTCATCTTATGTGAGTGGTCATGATTTTATACAGCTGTTTCAAGATTACAATTCATTTCTATAGGAGTAAAACTTTTTTGATGAGGAAAAAATACTGAGTGCACCTTTAAGAAACTGAAAAGTGGTTTTCGGTCACGTGATGCCATGCGAGGAGCAGATGTGTAGACGACGGGCTCTGCGCACTTTGCTAGTTTTTAATTATTTTTGTGTTATAATCCGGTGAGATTTGATACACCCTGCTACATATTTGCTCTTTGAAGTCAATATATCAAAAAATTCAAAATCCTCAGGCTCTGGAGATATTAAAAGACACTTACATGCTCAAGCTGAAACCTCTGACGGGCCTGCAGACCAGGGACTCTGGCCTGCAATCCAGCGTCAACTGTCCAACATGTTTGTGATGCTAATGAAAGTTGTTGCTGATTTAGAAGATCTCGCTGTAATACGTCGATCAATTATGGCGATAGAAACAAAGTGGCAGATGTTGAGAAGTGGATCGATTATCTGGAGTCATCGGATAGAGAATTATCTGATAATCCGCTGGCGACCTGCAGGAATAAGATCCTAATTTTTTGAATTCCTGAGCATGAGGAGGGCAGAGATATGGTGAAATTCCTAGACAAGCTCTTCCCGAGTCTGCTCGACATAACAGGCCATAAGATGGAATTTGAGCGAGCTCACAGGGTTCCGGCTCATAGATCAGTCCTGGCCAATTCCTGAGATCATCCGATAAAGATCTTGTGTTAGGCGAGGAGCAAAGGAAATCTTTCTTGGAAGAATCACAAAATGTTCTTGTTCCCAGACTTTGCGAATTCGACAAGAGAGAAACGTGATCGATTCAAGGAATGCAAGAAGCTTTTACATCACGGAAGATCGCTTTTGCACTGATGTTCCCGGCCAAACTGAGTATAAATACTAAGGAAGGCCGCAAAGTATTTTTATGCCCCAAACAAGCACTGTCCTTCATAAAAACATTGGAGTGAGTAAGCCATTTGGTGTTTCTCATGTGAGTAGTTTGACTTGCTGTACTTACTCTTGGCTGTCTGAGGAAGCTGGGTGCCATTTTTGTTTCTTTTTGTGTTGGCTCCGCCTAGCGGCTGGAGTTTGTTTTGTGGAATAACACTCCTTCAAGAAACTTTTGCATTGATGGAAGATCGCTTTTACACTGAAGTTCCCGGCCAGTGATAAGGATGACCGCAAAATATCTACATGCCTACAACAAGCGATGTCTTTTATAGAGTTGATGGACTGAGGAAATCATGGTGTGTTTCTTATGTGGCCTCTGAGTCAACTTGACTCGTTAAATATACACTTGACTGTCCGAGGAACCAGGACGCCTGTTTTGTTTCTTTTTGTGCTGGTTCCGCCTCATGGCTGGAGTTTGTTTTGTGGAGGAACATACCTTTGGGACAGCTGTGGATGAATCTGCTTGTGCTTTGTGCTTATGCCTTCTATTAGCTGGAGTTTGTTTTACAAAGTATTTTCTGTTGTGTAATTTTGCCTCACAAAATTTGTATAGAGGCTCGAGCAATCCGATGGCAAAGTTGTCGCGGGGGTTCTCATAGGCGTTCATGACTCTGAGTTTAGAGGGATCAACGCCGGTTGGCGCTGTCGTGCGCGGGGTTAATGCGCACGTTTTTCTTTTTTCTGTTTGTTTTGTTCGGGGGGAGGTTCAGGGTTTTATCGTTGCACTAACGTTGAAATGTGGTCTTTACAATTTTGTTTTTGACACACAATTTATTTTTCTATTATGTCAATTAGTGGATTGCCTCTCTCCACATGGAATGTGAATGGGTTGGGGCACCCCAGAAAAAGAAGGAAGGTTATTTCTTTTTTTAAATGTAAGAAATATGATATAGTGTTTCTTCAAGAAACTCATCTTTCCCCACAGGAAGATGAAAACTTTGGGAAGATATGGGGTGGAAATGTTTTCTTTAGTGCTGGCTCAAGTAAAAGTAGGGGAATCATTATATTGATAAATAAACATCTGTAATTCAAATTTCTCAAACAGATTAATGATGAATTAGGAAGAGTCATTATTGGTTTAGCTGAAATTCAGGGGCAAAGTTTGATTTTGGCTAATATTTACGCACCTAATGCTAATGATCAGGGCTTTTTTATAGATCTTGAAGGGATGTTGCAAACCATTGGCACCCCTCATGATACAGTATAATATTGGGAGGAGACTTTAATCTATTGATGGACTCAGTCCTTGATCATAGTGAAGCAAATGTGTGTAAGCCCCCTAGAGCAACATTGATGCTTCACAGGATGTGTAAGAATCTTGGTCTAACATATATCTGGAGACTTTTGAACCCATCTGGTAGGGACTATACATTCTTTTCATCAGTCTATAATATTTATTCTAGAATAATATTTATATATATATATATATATATATATATATATATATATATATATATATATATCTAAGTCCCTCATTTCATCTGTTGTGGATTGCTCAATTGGAAACATCTTAGTCTCAGATCACGCCCTGGTGAGTTTAGAGATGTTGCCACATACGGAGAAAAAGAAATCATATAGATGTGCTTTAATGTATCCCTTTTGCAAAATCCTGATTTCCAACAAATGATAAAGACCGAAATCAGTGTTTATATGGAGACCAACTGGTTCTCAGTATCTTCTGTTGGTGTGGCTTGGGAGGCACTTAAGGCGGTTCCTAGGGGTCGGATCATACAGTATGCCTCATTCACCAAAAAATCCAAAGCACGAGAACTCGTGGAGTTGGAAGGGAATATTGAAAGTGCAGAGGCAGAGCTGAAGTGCCAAATGTCATCTGATAGCCTCAGAGAATTGACCCGATTGAAATACAGATATAATACTATTTTGTTGTGGAAAGTGGAGTTTTGGTTATTCAGGGCAAGACAGTCATACTTTGAGTTGGGGGACAAAGCAGGGAAGCTTTTGGCTAGATATATAAAGCAGAGAGAGTTTTTTTCTACCATTCCCTCAGTGAAATCTGCTGG
The DNA here is from genome assembly GCF_019703515.2 of Myxocyprinus asiaticus. Lineage (NCBI taxonomy): Eukaryota > Metazoa > Chordata > Actinopteri > Cypriniformes > Catostomidae > Myxocyprinus > Myxocyprinus asiaticus. The sequence goes on from NC_059389.1 coordinate 11,443,519, forward strand.
TGGTGAAATTTTTACCTCGGCCATTGATATTAATAATGCCTTTAAAGAGTTCTATCTTGATCTTTATAGTTCCACGTCTTTGTCTACTGATGAAGGTATTAGTAAATGTGTGGAACCATTAGATCTCCCTAAATTGACGACTGAGCAAAAAAATTCTCTTGATTCTGAGATAAACTTGGAGGAGCTTGACGAGGTAATTAAGGCCTTACCTACAGGCAAGGCTCCGGGGCCAGATGGTTTTGCTGCTGAATTTTTTAGATCTAATGCTACAGAATTGGCTCCACTTTTGTTAGACGTTTATACAGAATCATTAAAGAATGGAAAGCTTCCCCCAACCATGACACAAGCCCGGATCAGTCGGAATCTTAAAAAGGACAAAGATCCATGCGAGTGTAAAAGTTACCATCCAATTTCCTTTATCCAGCTAGATGTAAAAATGTTGTCAAAAATTTTGCCTAACCGATTAAGTAAAGTTTTGACATCTCTTATACTTATAGATCAGGTGGGGTTTATGCGGGGCCATAGCTCTTCTGATAACATTAGGCGTTTCATCAATATCATGTGGTCAGTGGTGAATGATCAGTCTCCGGTCGCTGCCATCTCACTTGATGCCGAAAAGGCATTTGATTTGGTAGAATGGGATTATCTTTTTTAGATTTCGGAAATTTATGAGTTCTGGAGTACATTTATTGGTTTAAGTTACTTCATAGACACCTTATAGCAGCAGTACAAACAAATGGATTAATTTCAGATTATTTTACTCTGGATAGGGGCATTCGGCAGGGTTGCCCTATTTCCCCATTATTGTTCTGTCTTGCCCTGGAACCATTAGCAGCCGTGATAAGAAAGGAGGATGATTTTCCAGGGGTGATGGCGGGAGGTGTGGCGCATAAGCTTCTGCTTTACACAGATGATATTTTATGATTTGTCTCTGACCCTACTAGATCTATGCCTTGCCTCCACAGAATAATTAATTCCTTTTCCAAGTTTTCAGGATACAAAGTTAGTTGGTCTAAATCCGAAGCTTTGGCTCTGACAGTGTACTGTCCAGTAACGGCCTTCCAGCCGGGCGCCTTCCAGTGGCCCAAACTGGGCATTAAGTATTTGGGTATTTTATTCCCAGAAAATTTGTCTGATTTAGTTAGAGTTAACTTTGACCCTTTAATAAATAGGTTTTTGAGCGATGTGGACAGGTGGGCTTCATTACATTTATCGATGATTGGGAAGGTTAATGTTATTAAAATGAACTGTATTCCAAAATTCAACTACCTGCTACAGTCACTCCCTATAGATGTACCCCTCTCTTATTTCAAGCAGTTTGATTGCATAGCGAAGTCCTTCATTTGGAATAGTAAACGTCCCAGACTACATTTCAACAAATTACATAGGCCGATTGACAAAGGTGGGCTAGGCCTACGCAAGATTTTGTTTTATTATTATGTGTTCGGTCTCAGGCATTTGGCTCATTGGTCGCTTCCACCTGAAAGAGCCCCTCCCTGGTTTTCTATTGAACAGGAAGTTCTTGCCCCTATTTTGACATTGCAAAGCCTTTCTATCAATCTAACCAGAGAAGTTAAATCACACCCCGTTATTTCACATTTGTACTTGGTATGGACAAAAGTGTCCAGAGTGTTTAATTCAGATATTTATCTAAATGTTGCCTCGAGCTTATGGCTGAACCCTAAACTATGTATTACTAAGTCCCCTTTCTTTTGGACAGACTGGATTATGAGGGGGTTAATACACTCGGTGACCTGTATGAGAGTGGAGTATTGAGATCTTTTGAAAATTTGATTCAACATTTTGGGATTCCCAGATCTCAATTCTATAGGTATTTATAGCTGCGCCACCTGCTCTGCACTGTTTTTGGGAGTAGCACACACCCCCCTAAAGCGGCAGATACTCTGGAAGTGGTGATTACTGCCTTTGGAAAAGGTCACGAGGCATCAGTGTATTATTCCCTGTTAATTCAGAGTCTGGGTGACGGAGCTTCAAATTCTCTTAAGAGAGTATGGGAGAAAGATTTGAATTTGGTATTGGAGGAGGAAGTGTGGGCTAGGATTCTAAAAAACATCAAGTCTACATCTAGAGATGCAAGGGTGCGTCTGATGCAATTTAAGGTTTAACAGCGATTCTATTGGACCCCATCTAGATTGTATAGAATTGGTCTCAAAGACACCCACTTGCTGAAGGTGCCAATCAGAAGATGGGGACATAACCCATGTTTTTTGGGGGTGTGAAATGATTCAAGATTTTTGGTTGAGGGTTCAGAATTTTATTTGTGAGGTGTTGGCTGCTCAGGTTTCATTTTGCCCCAGGCTCTGTGTTCTAGGCGATGGGACAGTCATTGATGTAGGAGATGGGTTCATGAAGAGTTGGGTCCTGGTTGGTGTCATGATCGGAAGGCAAGTCATCCTTAGGGGATGGAAATCAGCTGGAGCGCCCTCATTTTTGGAGTGGTGCGCAGATTTGGGCAGGGTGGCGGCTTTTGAGGGGATGTTTGTAGAAGGCTGGGCAACACGGGATTATGTAATCAAAAATGGTGTAGGTATTTGGATTTTGTGGAGGGCTCTCGGGGGGAGATGGTGGAGGGAGATGGGTAATATTGAATGTGTGTGTACGTTCTTATTGTTTTTAATTTTTTCTTATTTCTTTATTTTATTAAAAAAATTTCTGAATATTGTCTGTTGATTTATTGTTATATTGTGTGTCATTATTGGTCTGATGTCAGGCCACTGGGGTGTGTGTGTTTGTGTTGGTTGGGGGGGTGGGAATGTTCGGTGGGAAGGGTTTAGGTTTATGTAATGTGATTCCGTGTTTCCTGTTATGTTTACTGGATTTGTCATTGGAATCGATAAAAATTGTTTATTGCAAAAAACAAAAACAAAAAAAAACTGAAAAGTGTGGACGTGGCCTAATATTGAATGTATGTGTGTGTGTGTGTGTGTGTGTTTGTACAGAATAGGTGTGTTTTTATAATTTAATCTGAATTTAGAATCTGAATTATCCTTTTATAACAATGCAGTCTATGCATTCTTTAAACGCAGTATTCTAAACCCTAGTGGTGACTTTCGCTCCAAAATCCATTTTAATCTGACACAATGCATGAACTGTGTATGTAAAAACGGCAAGGGTTAGAATAACAGGGAGAGAGCGAGTGTTTGTATACATAAATTCATTCATCGTCTCTTCCCCCCAAATACCTAAGAAACAATAAACACGTTTTAATCGTCCAGTCAATAATATTGACCGTCAGTCCCTCAGGAGCCAAGCAAGCTTCACTGATCAAATCAGGTTGAGGTATGGTGCTGTTTTGCTCTCTCACACCTTGGGGTATGAATGCGTTAGTGCCCAGGGAAGATCTAGTCTTATGGACTGAGCAAGGCAAAAAACTGGCAGAGAACTTGACCTCATTTCTAGCCAAATTACATTACAGTGATGGTGAATGCATGCAATACATATTGTAGGATGTAGATGTCTATTTATATATATATATATACAGGGTTGGGGAGTAACGGAATACATGTACCGGGAATACGTATTTAAAATACAAAATATTACTAACTGTATTCCGCTACAGTTACAATTTAAATAATTGGTAATTAGAATACAGTTACATTCAAAAAGTATTTTGATTACTGAAGAGATTACATTGCATTTTATTGTCATTTGTTTCATTTAATATTTAGTCCTTTCAGATGGAAAACATTTATACATATAAATGATTCGATCCAAAGTGCATTTGAACAGCGGTGAAACACTTTCTTATGATGTGTTACATTCATACAAGCAGACAGAGAAGTACGTTTGAAGTAAGTTTGAAGGAGAAGAAATAGAAATAAACCTTGTGTAAATTTTCAGCTTTATGCTAAGCTAAAATGCTATTTCTAGCCATTTTACATGCACGTTACCAGGCACGGTCATGTTTTTATATCAAGAAAATTCACGTTGGATCATAATTTAATAAATTAAATTAAAATAATAAAGATCTTTGATATTAGGGCAAAAATCGTATTATTGATAATAATGTTTGTATTGTTTTCCTGTAAAAATATCTAAAAATCCTTAAAACAACATCAATTTTGATTGATCTTGTTTTAGAAACAACACTGCATAAGATATTTAGGTTTTTCAGAGAATGTATTTTTAACATGTATATTTTGTCTTGCTGTACTGGCAGAGTTTTTATAGTCAAAACAAGTGAAAAAATCTACCAGTGCTGAAGAAGTAATCCAAAGTATTTAGAATATGTTACTGACCTTGAGTAATCTAATGGAATATGTTACAAATGACATTTTACAGCATGTATTCTGTAATCTATAGTGGAATACCTTTCAAAAGTAACCCTCCCAACCCTGTATGTATGTATATATATATATATATATATATAAAGCTATTTATTTTTCCTTCTGTGAACTACAGGTTCTCTCTCCAACATTTCATGAAGGTTCTGAGAGCCAAGGGATTAATCTTATTGGCTATAAGAAACAGATTCAGCTGTGTAGCTTATGAAAGGTGTTGGTGATCAACCTGGAAGGTACAAAATAGAGTGATGGATATACTGAAAATATATCTACACCCACTGGCCCTTGGTGTGTGGGCATGAGTCTCTCTCTCTCTCTTTACTCTCATCTGGTCGCTCTTATCGGGTTTTTGCATCTTTTCTTACCAGTGCTTTATACGTATCTCTTCTCCTTTTCCTCAGTTCTTTGTTGAACAGTTCAGTTCAGTTTAGACTTGTAAGATTAAGCATTTCTATAAGAGCTAACAGTGTATGCCTAGGGCTTGAGATACAAATTCCATAAAATAATCCATGTTTACTGACCCATATCACATTTTCAAAGCTCACCACCATAAATTAAAAGAGTAATATAAGCTTTTGTTCAATTGCTGGTAATCATAATCATGGATGTTGCATGAAACAGCATTTTATTTTTGCTCAAACAGGAGGATTTATGTATTTTCATTTTAGGATTTGAATGTCCTTTGATATGATTTGTAAATGCATTAAATGTCAGATCTAGATGTTTCAACATCAGTGTTAAGGCTTCCCTATTTAAGATGTTTAGCATGGTAGTATTTTTGGTTCTTGTTATGGTTTTGCTCTGTCATGTTGTGGGAAAAATGTAAACATATTCATGGATGTGACGTAATAGCATGCATGTTCAAGCAAAATCTTGCAAACAATTTTTTCATTTTCTATATAATTATATCTGCCCAAACAGATTATTACATAATTTTCCATGCAATATTATTAATTTTATATTAATGTTCATTGACATGGTTTACATATGCTAGCATTATATGTTTTGCTTTCCAATTAGAGTTGTTTAGAAAAGAAGCATGGTTGTATTTTTGGTCCTCAAATAGATTTAGCTCTGTCATGCTGTAAGAAAAATGTAAAGATGGCATAAAAATAACAAAACATTTTTTTTATTGTTTTTTGGTGATAGTTGGACATCTTTCCTCGTCTCTAATGCTCACTCTCCAGAACGTTCTCTGTGCACAGAGAGAACCAGCAGGGAGGAAGTCTGTGGACTGTTGGAGATGCCTGCAAGCATCCTCATGGCCTGATAACCGTACAACCTGTCACCAAAACCTGCTCCTCATGCGCTGTAAACCAATATAGAACAGTACATGTGTTTGGTCGGTGACACTCAATTTAAAGCTACCAGCCAAAATTTCAGGTTTTGCTCATGTGATTTCCATTTTAAAGCAGTGGATGACTAAATCAGCAGATGTTCTTATTTATAATACATCTGCAAAAACAAAATCTAGTGATGTTGCTGACCTGCCTCATGTGTGTTCTGTGTGATGGTCCAGGTCTCATGTTGTAACACAGAGCAACAGTGGCCTAGCAACGGCACCAGCATTGAGTCTGAGCGTAGTGATGAAAGCAAGGCAGCAGTTTTTTTTTTCGTTGGAGTGCGGCACTGGGCCACATGTAAACAGTTCTTCTCCTGTTTGTATTGATGCAAAAATACACTTCCGTGCAGGATTCCAATACCTAATTGTTTGAATTTCAAAGGAGAATAATTCTATTACATGCTAGAAATTAGAAATTAGCTCTCATGGTTAGTTTAGAGCTGGATTTATCTGCCGGATGCAATATGACAGTGTTCCCTTGAGATCCTGGCTTGCTCCATTTTGGCCTTCCCAAGATTGTTTTGAGAGTTTCTGCACAGTGAGGTAATCTAAACAGGCTTGTTGTCGATGCTTGCAGGACGGATAATAGAGAGACAATGCATTCTTCCCTTAGTACTACATTGGTTTTATGGTTCAATGTTGGAAAATCCATATTACTTTGATATACAGTATACCATGGTACTGTGAAACTTATTCCTGTACCATGGTATTTAAAGGGTTCTGTACGGTACTTCAAAAGGATATTGTGGTGTTACCATCATATAGTGTCCAAAAAACATGGGGTTTGCTTGGTCATAGGTAAACATAATAATTATTATTGTGAACATACTTTACATGTTAGTGAATATTACATTTTACTATACGGTATTAACATTTCTGAATCAAGCTTTATTTTTAAATGAAGACTTTTTAGTTTGTGTGTGTTTTTGACGGTAGCTTCACACCTCTGGATAAGCAGTTGTTTAATTGGCCCAGTGTGATTATTAAAGCACAAAATACTGTGATTGAATTACGTAAACATATAGTCTGCAGGCACTACTGGCTTTATAGTGATAAGAGCTCTGTTCTGTCATCTATTACAACACGCATAGCGCACAGTGCTCTTAATGCGGTGATTTTAGCATATGAGCGGCTTCACATATTCACTGTAAAGTGTGCTGCACATGCAGACAGTATATTTATTTAATTAAATTTCATCCTTTTGCAGTTTAATAGTCATTATAGGGCCTATCGCAATTTTAATTGGATTAAATTAAGCATTCATTTTATCCAAAATATGTCAATCTGTTGTGTGAGCATATGAAAGCACTTTTGTGTTAGTCAGACATCGCTCAAGTATCGAATTGAGTCGGTGCTCTGTACTACCTGTACTGCATAAATGCTGCTATCGTGACATTTTGTTTACATTTTAGTATTGACTTGGTACTGAAGTACTGGTACTTTTGACATCCCTATGAAAGATTATTCCAAACTGTTTATGCCCAAGTTGTTTGTTTTTTCTTCAAAAAGTTTTTGGTTTTAACTCTTTCACATGTGAGTTTTTCCTGTACTGACAGATCCCACAGTGTGTTTTTTTTTCTTCTTCTTCTTTTTTTTTTTTTTTTTTTAAGCACACTGTAATTAAAAAAAAAAAAAAATCTTATCTTACACTTCACAACAGGTGCTCTGGAGGACAGATTATATGCAGTATTATCAAACATATAATGTGATTTTTAACATGTTTATAATGACTGATTATGATAGATCAGATGCGATTTCCAGCTATGCTCGCCGCCATATTGTTAACATTGCAATGCAGCATGGGATTCTGAGTTCATCAAACACAGAAGGTTCTAAAAACCTAGCCCTTCCACTTTTTTTGCACTGGAAGTGGTGAGTATGAGTGACGGATGGAATGGGAGAAGGCTCTAGTGAACTGACTAGTTTATGCATTCTTTGTTTAACGTCAGAAAACATGGCTGCATCACTGCATCAAAACAGTGCGCTCCAACGGTAACAGCTTTTAACTTTTATTTAGTGATTGTTTGAATGTTTGTAACATAAAAATAAAGATTTTGTTATGTTAAAAAGACTATTTGAGCAGCTGGTTCATTATGACAACCGCTTCAGTACCTCTATGCTGGCAAAAAGCATCACGAATGCATTATTTTGTCCCTAAATAATCAATAATCATTGCATAATTTAAATAAAAATTGTAATCAAGTCTTCTCAGAGCAAATCATCCATAACCACTCAAATAAAGCCAGTTGAAAAATTAATACAAAGTAATATCGAAGTAATACTTTTTTATTTCCATGCAAGTAAATACAAGTTGCAGTGGATTAAAACTCTACAACGTGTCAGGACATTGTCTGCATCCAGAAATACTATTTACAGCATGTAGCCTATCCTGATTAAACTTCAGAAAGCAGTCAGCTCTGCTATCTTTAATGAAAATTCAATGTCCTCTCAGTGAGTCAATCACAGTATCTTATTTTTAATCTCCTCTATAGAGGACTTGACCACAGTGGTCTTATCATGTAACCTCACTTTAAGTGCAAGCCAGGCTAAGCCGATAGCTCCACTGCTATCGCAGAGCAAAGCAGGCAGGGAAATGGATGAGACCTTATAAATGAGGGTGTGCATGTGCGTGTACAGTACAGATCCCCTGTACTCTTCAAAATTAGCCCACTCAAGACAAAAGAGTGCCCTCCTTTCCAGAGAGGACAGAGAAGAGGGAGATTACATTTGGAGGGATGGAGGTTCATTTGGACTGGATGATTGCCCTTTGACAACCTTCTGTAAATCTTTAAAGCAGGCCAGAGGTGCAGTGATTGCGGGCTCTCTAGTCCGTATTAGAGAGTGTTATGTTGGTGTGGGGTCTTGTTCGGTAATGACAGTGGATTTGACGTGCGGATTAATATATGGGAGCCGTGTGCTTTGTTGAGAGTGATTTTTAATAAGGATTTGCAATATACTGGTGACAATATCTGTATCAGCCAATATTACTGTTTTTGTTGTGGGAATTGCTCTGATTATTGGATGTAGCTAATGTCGGGGCTTATTTTTGCCAGTTCAAACAATAGGCCTATACTAGGGCCCTATGAATTCTGTTTTATTTTTTCCCAAATTCCGTGTTTTCCATTTTTATTTTTTCCGAATGACGTGTTTTAAAGTTTAATTAAAATGTATCATCAAAAATACTGTCTAATCAAATAAATTCATAGAACTTAAATCAAATGAAAACTGAACGATTACTTTTTAACATAACATATAATTGCATTATTTTTATAAATTGAAGTGCTTGCAGATCCTCACAACACAATCCAAAACACAACATTGGAGTTATTTTTTGTCAAATACAGTGCTGCACAGCAGAGCATTACAGTATTTTATCCCCTTTTCTCCCAATTTGGAATGCCCAATTCCCACTACTTAGCAGGTCCTCGTGGTGGCGCGGTTACTCACCTCAATCCGGGTGGCGGAGGACAAGTCTCAGTTGCCTCCACTTCTGAGACTGTCAGTCCGTGCATCTTATCACGTGGTTCGCTGTGCATGACACCGCGGAAACTCCCAGCATGTGGAGCCTCATGCTACCCTTCGCGATCTATGCACAATTTACCACGCACCCCATTGAGAGCGAGAACCACTAATCGTGACCACGAGGAGGTTACCCCATGTGATTCTATCCTCCCTCGCAACCGGGCCAGTTTGATTGCTTAGGAGACCTGGTTGGAGTCACTCAGCACACCCTGGATTCAAACTCGTGACTCCAGGGGTGGTAGTCAGCGCCAATACTCACTGAGCTACCCAGGCCCCAGAGCATTACAGTATTAATGAAAGCATTGATGAAAACTTATTTAGTACAACCACACTCTTGCTTGTGAGATATTGCTTACATGTAATTATTATTAATATATTCTCATTATTATTACTATTATTTATTAATACTACATTGAATATTACATTTTACAATACAGTAGTAATATATTTTTGTCTCAATATCTTCAATTTCACTTGTCTACTTAAATTGAGCTTTTATTTTGGTGGAAAACCGAATGAAGTACTTTTAGTTTGTATGTTTTTAATAACAGCTTATCACTTCCAGATAAGCAGTTCGCTATATGGCTTAATGTGCTTATTAAACTGCAAAAAGCAGTGATTTAATTATATAAATATATAGCCTGCATGTTCTGCGTGCTTCACAGTAAATAAGTGCTCTGCTCTTTGTCTACACTCTCACAGAATATGCGTGATATTTATAATGAGTTGTTATCAGTGTAGGAGCAGCCGGCTTCACACAATCTCTTTAAATCATGCAGCACATGCAGACTGTATATTTATTTAATTTGTGGTTTAATCATCATACTAGGCATATCATGATTTTACTTTGATTAATTGTGCATTTATATATTCAATTTATCCTGAATATGTCAAATTTTGTGACATTCCATGGTTAATTAAGTTTTTTGGACTGGATTGCGTCATTCCGTCTGAGTTTTCCATTTAGCAGAAACCATAGGGCCCTACTATACTCCTTTATTTTTAATACCATAATTTACATTATGTTTTGATACCTGTTTTTTCTCAACAGTAAAATTTTCAGTCAAAGCCTTAATCTGAATAAAAAAATAAAAAGTAACCAAAACAGTATTGGTTTAATATATTGGTCACCATATTGGTTATAGGACATAACAAAGTAAATAGCGGCTGTCTGTAGCGATATTGGTGCATCAATCATTTTTTGTTTTCTTTAAATTTAGAACTATATTCTGCTGCAATGCTTGTGTAAATAATATCTTTCTGTGTGAACTATCAAGAGTTGATCCCATTGACCCTGATTCTCAGTGACCAAGCGACCAAAGTCATGCATTTTCAATGAGCGTTTACTGAACAACATTTATGCATAATAAGCTGGTAACACGTAAGATCATGTAAACACTTTAAACAGTTTTTTTCTTTATCTGGGTAAGGCCATCAAAGGTTTAAATTTTTTGCTCTTTTACCCGATTTTGTTCTGCATGTAAACACGTTACCAGCGTTTTTACCAACTTATCCAATGTGCGCAAGTGTTGTGTGTTGTCTGTTTACATTTTGACAGCAAAAGCAGAGAATAACCATATGATTTCAAGTCTCATGTAAACACATTTATTTTTTTTGGTCTGATTTTTTTGGGGAAAAAAAGATTTATGTAAACTAACAGAGAATTGGCATTTTGCAGTGTCATGAGCAACGGTGACCATAATGCGACAAAGGCGAACAGAGTTTAAATTCATACAAACGAGCAGCAACTACCAGTGGGGTGCAGACAGTGATCCAGTGCCTTTTACAGTACTGTAGTCGAATAGAAACCTCTACTACCAACCGCACAGCACTCTGCGATGTCCTAGTGAGTATGTAGTTTATCACCTGAGGGGAAAAATATGAGTGACGGTCTGAGCATTGTTTTCTGTGTGAACGGATTGAATAAAATGAACATCAACCATTATGTTATATCCTTGTAAGCACCTTTTTATTAGCAATATGCAACAATAGGCAGTGCTGGGCGGATTACTTGTGAATTGTAATCAGGTACTGATTACAAATTACATGACAAAAATTTTATCAGTAATGTAATCTCATAGATTACATTTTAGGGTGATCTAATCCGATTACTTTCAGATTACTTTGTGATTACTTTCAACCTAATTCTATTTTATTTTGTCACATGCATTTGAGCAGGATAATCATTTTAATAAAAGAAAAAAGAGGAAGAAAATGTATTCTGTTCTTTATTACTAACAAAAAGAGCCTCACAAAAAGTTCATTTTTAAAAAGTGCATAAAACATTACATGAATGAAATAAATATTAAATCTAACAGCAGTGCATGGACAAAGTTTATAATTCAAAACACTGAGACATCAAGTTAATTTTAAGTGCATAAAACAAAAGCAGCATTACAAACATTAATGCCCATAAAATTAACATAAAATGATCATAAAATTAACAAAAAATAATGACCATAAAATCACAGCAATGACATTGCCTAGGTCAAAGCTTTCATGTAAAAACACTGAAACACTTTTAACCCTTACTGCTAACAGATAGTCCATCACCTATTCCAAAGCTGAGGTACAATATATTATCTTTTGAACAGCAAGAATATTCTAAAAGAGCAGAATATTTTATAAGGAGTTCCACTGAGTCACACAAGGAACAATTGTGTCAAGTTTTATGTCAAGTTTCATGGACTCCACTGCATCAGCAGCAACAGTAGAGTGATGGGCTTTGTTCCATGTTGCTGCACATTTTGCAGTTGAATTTGTCTACCCTGCGGCCAGGACCCTCAGAGATGGCATCCACTTGATCCTTTGAAGCAGTTAAGTTCAATGTGTGAGCACACCATTGGTGAGGTAGTAAGAAATAATAAAACAAATGTAAAAACATATCTAGTTCATTCAGTGAACCTGAAATCACAGCAATGACATTGCTAGGTCAAAGCTTACAGCTCAAAACTATGACACACTTACTTTTTACCCTTACTACTTCGTAATAGTCCATCACCTATTCCTTAGCTGAGGTGCAGATCTTACTGTTGTAATGTAAAAGGAGCACATGCTCAAAATGTTCATCTGTGAGACTATTGCACTTCAGGGTAAGAATATGATGATATTGATATGAAAATTATCAATAAATTATTGACAATTTACTGCTGTTGCCTTGCTAATATGTAATCATGTAATCTATAAAAAAGTAACTGTAGTCCGATTACGAGTATTTAAAAAAAAAAGCAATTTAATTCAATTACAAGCACTTGATTTTTGTAATTTTATTATGTAATCCAGATTACTTGTATTCCGTTACTACCCGGCACTTACAATACGTCGAGCTGTAACATAGCTAAAAATTACCACAAGTGTCTGAACATATTTTATCATGCCAGAGCTCAACAATAAGTATGGCCTGCTGGTCCTTGGCGGGTTTTTTGGGCCAGCTGATGCAACCATAAATTGCCCTATCAGACTGCATTGTGACAACATCTTACATTCATTGAACATGTACATGTGTTTTTATGTCTGGAAAAATTTAAAATTGTTGATGCAGTACTGTGCTGATTTAAAATGTCACCACAGTAGTTATCCCACTAGCTAACAGATTTTAGCAAGAAATTATAAGAATTACTTGTGTGTAATAGTCATGAAAGCATCAGTAAAAATGGGTTGAGAATTCCAAACCAATCAGTAATGTTTTGCATTATATGCCATCAATTTTGAGCAAAATGTGTGATGAATTTCAAGCTGTCATTGAGATACATTATAGCTGTGTACTTTCCAGCTGTTATTGCAAATTGAAAGTCTACTGATTTACTTTTGTAAAGAAAGCGTAAAACAATATAAATATTCTTTCTGGCACATACATGCATTGCTAAAAAATAAAATTGATAGATTTTTGTGGTAGGGCCAGTAAAAACCCTGGCAGGGACAGTAAATATCTGAACTACTAAAAAAAACAAACAAAAAAACATATTGCTGAGCCCTGCATGCACTCATTTACATCAATTTTATTTTTGGGATTATTTATAGGATAGTACAGAGTAGAAGAATAGGGTGAGAGAATGGGAATGGGTTGAGGACTTAAAGCTGGACATGAACCTGGATCCCCGTGAACCAATTGCTCCTACATGTTGCGAGCGTGTGCACATCCCACTGTTCTATAGCTTCATAAAGGGGACTTACACTTTTAATACATTTCAGAAGACCTCATAAACATTTACTGGTCTTTGTGTCAGTCTTATACACCATAACATTGTGTAGATGTTTTTGTGCTGGTCTGTAGATGGGTGGCTCCTTTTTGTTTCTAAATAGTTGCAGTCTTCCGTCATGCTTGCATTCTCAGTTCTGTTAGTAATAGTTAGTGTCTTCAGTCTATGTCAGAATACCTGGAGGGGGTCTCCTAGTTCACTGAGTGGCATTATGTAAGCATGAGGGTGAACATGGATAGACTGTTACATAATGGCTTTGTGAGCAAGTATATATATGAGTGTGTGTGCACATGTCTTGTGTGTGTCAAGTAAGTGCTTGCGTAAAAGAGTGTGTGTGTGTGTGTGGCACACAAATGTATTCTTCTGGAAGTGACCAGATGTGACACAAAATCATACTTTATGAAATATGGAGGTTCACACACACACACACTTACAAACCTAAGCTGGATGAACAGCACGTGCACACACACACACACACACACACGCACACAAATATCCAAGGTCCTTGAATAGAACAGCAAGCATAAGCCCAATTCGAACAAGACTAGTTTTTCCTTAGCAGGTTATGTGCATTTGTGTTTCACAGACATACTTTGTGATTTTAATCCCATGCGAATGAAACATGTCTATGTTTTTCTCAGACAATCTCTATGAAATATACAGAGAAAAAAAAATCAATCTAAGCACTATTCGGACAGGACATGGAAATCCGAAGTAAGTCCTTTCTGAAATCTAGCGTAATACCGTCAGTAGAGGAATGACTGTGATTGAAGTATACAAATATTTTCTCCTAATTTATCTTGACCTTCCAAGAATACAATAACCAAAGCTGCATGGATGTGTGCATCACAAAACCCAGTGAAATAGACATCCTCTGTTAATAATTGTAAGTCAAACATTGTTTGGAAAACAAATCCCATCCGAATGGTGCTATAAACGTATTGTGTCGTGCATTAGGGGACTGTGGAGAAGCTATGAAATACATGTTTATGAGTTCTTGTTTTAACATGTATGTGTGTGTGTATTGAGACAGTGTGACCAGAATGACCCTGAGCAGAACTGATATGATTAGCCAAATGGAAGGCTTATCGTTTTATGGTTTATTTCCTGTGTGCTGACTCTGTGCGGAGAGGATAACCGCCTGCTAATTTCATCAGATTTTAATCAAGTGTGGGATGCTCACCACATGTCACACACATCCATCAGTGAAGAATTGTGCGTGTGCGTCATGTTTGTCTGTTATTGCGCCGCAAAATCACAAATTATTATAATCAAAGTAATTTAACATTGTAATAAGTAATTTTACAACTGCTCATTGGTGTTCTGTGTGTGTGTCTGCAAATATGTGTGTATAAAAACATCACCTCCCAAAATCCAGTTTTGCATCCCAAGCTGTCTTTAACCTAGTTTCAGTTTCGTGACATAGAGAGACTCAAATCAACATGGTTAACTCTTAAAGGAATAGTTCACCCTAAAATGAAAATTACTCATGTAATTTACTCACCATGTCATTCAAAAACCCACATGACTTCATTCCTGGAACACAAAAGGACATTTTGAAGAAATTTCACACTGCTCTTTTCCATACAATGAAATAATCATGTTGTGGCCAGTGGTTGTAAAGCTACAAAAGGATAAAAAGCACTATACAGCTTCTACAGCCATACGATAGCTTTGAATGAGGAACAGGCAGCAATTTAAGTCATTATTTAGTGATAAACTTCTCCTCCACTGTATCTCTGAAATCTCATATTCGCACTTTCTGCATATTCAAACTTGCCACGTCAGATATGCGAGAACCAATGGAAT
This sequence comes from Myxocyprinus asiaticus, assembly GCF_019703515.2. Classification (NCBI taxonomy): domain Eukaryota; kingdom Metazoa; phylum Chordata; class Actinopteri; order Cypriniformes; family Catostomidae; genus Myxocyprinus; species Myxocyprinus asiaticus. Next base: position 11,458,695 of record NC_059389.1, read on the forward strand.
TTGCAGCGTGTATTGATGTGCTTAGTTTGAAAATGCATATAAGTGAATGAGATTTCGTAGCTATGTGGGTCATTGACAAATAAGGTATACCAAGGTGATACAAATGAAAAGTCTTTTTCAAAAATCTAGTTTAAAATGTGTCAAGTTCATAGAAATGTAATCGTTGTGTCCATGTTGGTTTTTATACATTTTTGAACATTTCAGCATTTTCTACAATACAATTATTTAATGGCTTTAAAAAGTGGTGTAACCATCAAGTAAAAGGTAATACTCTACTTCAGTTGTACCTTGAATACATGTTAGAGTACACAACTTAATAATTGATTTCAAACATATTTTTTAATTTAAAAAAGTTTTATTTTATTTTTTTATTTTATTTGTTTTACAAATATGAATTTTTGAGTCATAAATATCTGTAAGTTTTCTTAAATATCTCTAATTGTTTTAGGGTTACTCCATTTGACCTGAACAATATGTGCCTTTTCATAAAAATTTGAAATATCTGATAGTTTTAAAAATGTGCATGCATTTATGAGGGTCTGAAGTGGTCCTCTCTGTTTTCTTTTACATGACAACAATGGCTACCTGCAAACACCACTTGACTTTGATTTGGTGGACTAAAGTCTTATGAATTTTAATAATATTAAAAAATGGAATGTTTTTTGGGGGGGGGGGGGTTCTCCCCTTTTCTCCCCAATTTTGTGTAGGAAACAGTATGTGTGAGCTAGGAATTAAATTAAACTGTCCTTATTCTACATGATTATTATGTAAGGAAATGTATAATGGAATTAGTCGCGTTCGACAACCATTATAAGAAAGATAAATCACAAATAATTTGATTATTTGTCTGAATAAAATTCTCCACCATTAAAATCGTAATACAACATCTCATTGTATTCGCTCACAATTTCTATTGTAAGGAATTAGCTTTAATAAGGGAATTATGATTAATTCACTTATTGGAGTAAAAATAATATCACACATATTTAGGTATAGCTTTGAAGCGAAATCTTTTAAAAACAGGAATGAGATTATTTATCAAAATATACCACAGTCAAATTATCTTTGAATACAGACAAACTTTATTGCTAATCTAAACATAAAACTAATCTAACACATACAACATGAAACAGGTTGGTGAATAGTGACAGAATGTGAAATAAATGATCAATACATAGAAAATGAACTTTATGGAGTCTGTTGACAATGCCTTAAGAACCATTTATCCCTCTTTGAGTCTAAATCGATTTGTAATTGGATTACCCGAAGTATTTAACTAATACACCAGTACTTTGAGCAAAAGTCTGGAGATGTACTTGCGTGTCGTTGCATTTCCTTGTGTTGCTTGGTTCTTTGGCGTTTGAAGAAAGTTCATTCTGTCGATGTCTTGGACTCTGTAATGATCGCGGATAGTTATTGTCTTGATGGATGATGAGGTGGGCTTTGACTCCCGTTGGGTGTGTGAACCGTAGAGCAGAGAGTGAGAGGCTTCCTCGGGACTTCGAGTCCCTAGTTTTCCTTGGACTCTACATGGCACGGAGGCTGCGGAGCTTAAGAGAGCCGAAGAAGAGAGGAGACCAAGAGACAGGACCAAGAGACGAGTTCCAAAAAGAGGATTCCTAAGAGACAGTTTTTCCTTGGTAGGAAAGTTTTGAACTGAAATTGGCCACACCCCAAAGGTGTCCTAAGCCAATCAGAAGTGGCTTTTCAGAGTCACATGGTCGACTGGTCTGTCCTTTTCAAAGTTGATTTACGATCCTTTTTGTGGAGGATTCTTACAAATTCCCACTCAAAATATTGCATGTTTAATTATGAACTTTTATATCTTGAAAACGGTGAAAGAGTCATGACATTCATTGTCATCAATATTCTCTATGTAGCATTTACAAGCATTTACATACTAAATGTGACATACTTTCATGACTATTATACGTGTAAGTAACAAAACATGAAAATCCCTTATTACAAATCATACTGGTTAATTCATTGGTTTTACAACATGGATAAAACATTACACGTTATGAGAAACCTGATTGTCAGGGTATATTATCAGGTTAAGCCTTGAATAGTTATCATTCTTATTAGAATGAGATGAATAATACAAGATTAAAGATTATAATCATTGATTTGTCAGTTATAAGTGATTACAAATAACTACACATATTTTAAAAGGTATATTGGCTATAATCATTAATTTTTCAGTTATAAAAGTGATCACGAGTCATTTTCAAAATTATCTAGCAAGGCTAGGTATGGTGTATATTTTGGTCCAAATGCATTCTGTACATTTTAGAGGGTTAACTCAGCAAAGTACTGTGACTTTGTGTGAAATGTTCCTGGATTAAGATAAAATGTGTTAGTATTAGGATCGTGCAAATCTGAGGGTCTTTACATGGAAATCTTTCAAAGAAATCATGCTTTAGCTCTGTGTGGAACTTCAGAAGGTCATGCTGAGGGGCCTCTCTGACCATTGACCTTTTTTACTTTAAATCATGCCGTTTCAGTATCTTTGACCATTTTACTGTCCAAAGGCAGGCCTCCACAAGGCTTATTGGTGCCTAGTCCTTTAATTTATGATGTTGAGGAATTCCAGGATTAAAAGGTTGGGTTCCCTATCTGTCACTCACTCGACGTTGTCGATGTAGTGACACTAGGAGTCACTCTTGGGAGCCCCAAACACAGGTCAATGAGAATTGGCGAGTGGAATTTGCATGCCACTCCCCCGGACATACGGGTATAAAAGGAACTGGTATGCAACCACTCATTCATATTTTCTCTTTGGAGCCGAGCGGTTGTATTCAGTGCACTGAATTCAATTCCCTCCAAAGATGAAACCTCAAAACTGCTGGATTTACGGTGCATTTCAACGTAGGTTTACGTTGTCCCTGACGACTGTGGCCTGCGGTGCCGCTGGACAAGCTGCCTCCACCCTGCATGCCATGGCTCTCCTGCAAGTACACCAAGCCAAGGCGCTAAAAGAACTGCATGAGGGTAGTTCTGACCCGAGATTGATGCAGGAACTGCGCTCGGTGACCGATCTCGCTCTCTGGGTGATGAAGGTCACGGCGCGGTCTCTCGGGCAGGCGATGTCCACCCTGGTGGTCCAGGAGTGCTACCTTTGGCTCAACTTGGTCGAGATGGGAGAGGCGGACAAGCCACGGTTCCTTGACGTCCCCATTTCCCAGGTTGGCCTGTTTGGCGATGCTGTCGAGGACTTTGCCCAACAGTTCTTGGCGGTGAAGGAGCAGACGGAGGCCTTACAACATATCCTGCCCCGGCGCGGCTTAAGACACCGCACCCTGTCTGCTTGTCGCCAAGGGCGTCCTCCTGCAGCAACAACACCGGCTTCGCTGCAGCCCGCCCCCTTGGCCCGGCTCCGGCGTGGAGCCCTCTGCAGGAAGCTGACGCCACCCATCTCACGGCTGGCCGCTAAGAACCCGAGGAAGGCTTCGAAGCGCCCCCGAGACAGGTGACCTAGGGGCGAGGAGACCCACTTCTCTGGGGCTGGTCGACAGACCACGCCATCCCCCGGTGGAGGGCCGGGAGGAGAATCGTTTGTGTCATTTTTCGCCGCATGCCCAGGAGGCTGCGTCACCCAAAAGCCTGACAAAAGAATGGTTCCCTCGTCTCCTGGGTCACATATCCGGTGCGCATGGCCGTCGTCACGACCACCGTCCACCGTCCCATTTTGGCAGGTATGGCGCTCCAGTGGCGGACCCCCTGCCCCTGTGCGCCCAGCTGTGGCACAAACATGCCCACACGGGATTGGTTCCAGTGGACTACAGGGACGAGATTCCTCCTCCCCCCTCCTCGGCCAATCTTATGGTGGGCAGCAGGAGCCAGGTAAGGGCTTCGATGTCCCTGGACTCAGCACGGCCACGGGGCTCGAGTCCCTTCGACGTGGCACCTTGAGCTCCGCCCCGCCGCAAGGCCCCACCCGCCAGTACGTCCGACGTGATCATTCCCTTGGTCCCCCTCGCCCGGAGTTTGGGCGCATGGCTCGTGCTTTCCAACCCGTTGCGATGGCTGACACGGACCGTCCGACTCGGCTACGCGTTTCAGTTCGCCAGGCGCCCGCCCAGGTTCAGCGTGTCCACTTCACCTCAGTGAAGGGCGAGAACGCCGCTACCTTGCGTGCGGAGATTGCTACCCTTCTGCGCAAGGGCGCGATAGAGCCTGTCCCTCCAGCCAAGATGAAGAAAGGGTTCTACAGCCCTTACTTCATCGTACCGTAGAAAGGCGGTGGGTTACGACCAATCCTGGACCTGCGCATACTGAACCGGGCTTTGCACAGGCTCCCGTCCAAGACGCTGATGCAAAAATGCACTCTAACAAGTGTCCGGCATCAAGATTGGTTTGTGGCGGTAGACCTAAAGGACACGTACTGCCACGTCTTGGTCTCACATCGACACAGACCCTTCCTGCGGTTTGCCTTCGAAGGCCAGGTGAACCAGTACAAGGTCCTCCCCTTCAGCCTGTCCTTGTCCCCTCGTGTCTTCACGAAGATCGCAGAGGCAGCCCTTGCCCCGCTAAGGGAATTGGCGTACGCATCCTCAACTATCTCGATGACTGGCTAATGTTGGATTGGAGAGTTGCTGTGCGCACACAGGGACCTCGTGCTCCGGCACCTCAGCCGACTGGGGCTTCGGGTCAACTGGGAAAAGAGCAAGCTGTCCCCGGTTCAGAGCATCTCTTTTCTCAGTTTGGAGATGACAGCGCACCTCACGAACAAGAGCACACAGTTGGTGCTGAACTGTCTGAAGGCATTCAGACGGAGGACAGCGGTTCCACTGAAACTTTTTCAGAGGCTCCTGGGGCATATGGCATCCTCAGCAGCAGCCACACTGCTCGGGTTGATGCATATGAGACCGCTTCAGCAGTAGCTTCAGACTTGAGTCCCGAGATGGGCATGGCGCCGCGGGACTCATTGCGTGACCATCACGCCGATCTGTCGCCACCTCTTCAGCCCTTGGACTGACCTTACATTTCTACGGGCAAGGGTTCCCCTAGAGCAGGTCTCCAGGCATGTCGTGGTTACAACAGATGCCTCCAAGACGGACTGGGGCGCCAGATGCAATGGGCACACAGCCGCCGGCTCCTGGACTGGCCCATGGCTGCGTTGGCACATCAACTGCCTAGAGTTGTTGGTAGTACTGCTCGCCCTGCGGAGGTTCCGGCCATTGATCCAGGGCAAGCACGTGTTGGTCCGGACAGACAACACAGCGACGGTAGTGTACATCAACCGTCAAGGCGGTCTACGCTCCCGTTGCATGTCACAACTCGCCCGCCGTCTCCTCCTCTGGAGTCAGCAGCGCCTCAAGTCGCTACGAGCCACTCACATCCCGGGTGACCTCAACACCACAGCGGATGCGCTGTCATGTCAGGTCACCCTCAGGGGAGAGTGGAGACTCCACCCTCAGGTGGTCCAGCTGATTTGGAGTCGATTCGGTCAAGCACAGGTAGACCTGTTTCCTTCCCGGAATCCTCCCACTGCTTTGGTACGCCCTGACCACGGCACCCCTTGGTATAGATGCGCTGGCACACAGCTGACCCCTGGACTACGCAAATATGCGTTTCCCCTAGTGAGCCTACTTGCACAGACCCTGTGCATGGTCAGGGAGGACGAGGAGCAGGTCGTCCTAGTAGCAACCTTCTGGCCCACCCAGATGTGGTTCTCGGATCTCACGCTCCTCGTGGATTGACGGTCTCAGATGCGGAGGCAACTGAGATTTGTCCTCCGCCACCCGGATTGAGGCTTGGATCACTATGCCACCATGAGGATTTAGAGTGCATTGGGAATTAGGCATTCCAAATTGGGGAGAAAAAGGGGAGAAAAAGTAGTTGGGGTAAACTATTCCTTTCATATCCTGAATCTGATATTTAAAACAAAAATCAGGTCCCTGTGCTGATTGCTCAGCTTGTAAGAATTTGTCTACGGTCCAACATAATTAGATTATCAAGATGAAGTGGCCATGGTGAGATTGTGCTGCTTTGTGAGCTTTATCTAAATCTGGTCCCAGCCCTACCTAAATGAGCTCAAATCTCATTACCAGCCTGTGACATGCAGAGAAACTGGAGGTCAGTGAGAATGCTGGGAAATTTCTATTTGCACCCCCCAAAATCTGGAGCACTGCAAAACTCTGCATTGTTTGTGATTGCACCTCATGCATGATTCATTTGCTTTTACTCTAAATTTATATTGTCATAAGGTTACATTCTAAAATGTCATGTAAAGTTATTTTGTATTCTGGTACCTTCTGAAATGAGCAGTATCAACAATCCACAGTAGGGAGAGATGTTGAACAGATAAAGTTGATTGACATTGAAGGTGCTGTAAGCGATTTTAGCTGATCTGCAACTCCACCAGACCAGTCATTGAATTAGCCACGCCCCCTCTTTCCAAAACCCAGAGCGTATTTGGGCTGCCTTGTGAACACGAACAGGCAGAAAGTCCTCTGATTGCCTAAACTAACATCTTTTCCCCCACTGTTTCACGTGATATTTCATGGCACCTATTTCAGTGATATCTTACAGGTAATAGGGACGTTTTCTGCATGTAATTTCATAAAAATAAAAAAAAATTACAGCACCTTTAAATCTGTATTTTGTTTTAAACAGACCTTGATCTCCATTTGGGCCCTTCACTCCCAATTCCACATTGATTACGTCTTGCTTTATAACTTGTGTTCAGCAAATTTTATTCTCTTAGAACAATGGCAATATCTCTCTATCACACACATACACATATTCCCTAGTCCCCATCACACGCACAGCATTTATGAATCACAAACACGATGGAATAAAAGGAGCAGCTCAGTTCTGTTCGTCATGAAGATGACTTCGGCTCTCTCGGCTGTTTCCTAGGTTACCCAAGCTTATTCACGTAACCTTTTCTTCGGTAAAAGGCATACTCTAAAATCTCTTCCAAACCTGTGCCTCTTTCATTTCTCTCTGCTGATCTCTTTCAGAGTGCCGTTTTTTTTTTTTTTTTTTTTGCCTTTTATTAGACGATTCAAATCAAGGCATCTGATCTTAGTCATTAGTGGTGCATGCAAAGGCTATTAAAGAAAGCCTTACAAAAATCGAGAGTTCTGGCAAACCCCTGTGTTAAACTTGCCACAGATTTACCACTCATTTTCACATGCAAATGAGCTTTGAGGCAAACTATTCATTGTTACCACAGGCTTAAGATAGAAGTGTTTGCCAGCAACGGCAAATTGTCCATTGTTGCTAAAGGTTTGCTGCAGGTTTACTTCTACTTCTACTTTGCATGTGTAAATAATGAATGGCAAATTTACAGCAAGTTTGCGATAACTCTTGATTTTTTTAAGGGAATATTCTGGGTTCAGTGCAAATTAAGCTCAATCAACAGCATTTTGGACATAATGTTAATTACCACAAAAAAAAAAAAAAAAAAAATTGTATTATAGTATAGAATAGTTACAGTAAGGTACTTATAAAAGAAGTGAATGGGACCAGTCCATAAACACTAAAATACACACAGTTACAAAAGTATAACCACAAACATAAACATTATGTGTTAAAATGATTTTAGTGTGATAAAATCATGGATTTACTGGCATTACGACTGTTACCAGATTACAGGTTTTACCAGTGTTAAATCGTTATGACAACAAAATTGTAATATTGGATATAACTTTACACAAAGGTTAGTAAGTGATTTTATGTTTATGTTTACATCATGCTGCTATAATTTTGAAACAGTGTGTATCTTTATAAAATGGTCACCTTCATTTCCATTAATAAAGGTTTTACAGTAGGGGGCCTGGGTAGCTCAGTGGTAAAAGAAGCTGGCTACCACCCCTGGCGCTTGCTAGTTCGCTGAGTGACAGCAGCCAGGTCTCCTAAGCAACCAAATTGGCCTGGTTGCTAGGGAGGGTAGAGTCACATGGGGTAACCTCCTCATGGTTGCTATAATGTGGTTCATTCTCAGTGGGGCGTGTGGTGAGTTGAGCACGGTGGGTGGCGTGTAGCCTCCACATGCGCTATGTCTCCGTGGCAACGCGCTCAACAAGTCACGTGATAAGATGTGCGGGTTGATGGTCTCAGACGCAGAGGCAACTGGGATTCATCCTCCGCCACTCAGATTGAGGCAAATCACTCAATCACACAAATCAGAACATTCCTTCAATACTGCTCATACTTAAAGTTAGGTTTTTTATTTTATTTTTTTATCCCCTTTTCTCTCAATTTAGAATGGCCAATTCCCACTACTTAGTAGGTCCTCATGGTGGCGTGGTTACTCACCTCAATCCGGGTGGCAAGTCTCAGTTGCCTCCACTTCTGAGACAGTCAATCCGCACATCTTATCACGTGGCTCATTGTGCATGACACCGTGGAGACTTCGCATGTGGAGACTCATGCTACTCTCCGCGAGAAACGCACAACTTACCCTGGCCCCATTGAGAGGGAGAACCACTAATCATGACCACAAGGAGGTTACCCCATGTGACTCTACCCTCGGTCATGTGACTGGGCCAATTTGGTTGCTCAAGAGACCTGGCTGGAGTCACTTAGCACACCTTGGATTCGAACTCGTGACTCCAGGGGTGGTAGAAGGTTAGGGATTTGAACAAACCCCTAAATATTGAAGTTTATAATTTGTGTTGCAGACATGAATGATACCTCAACTCCCAGCTTGTGGAGAACAAGGTTATTTTTGTAAACTAAAAGGAAGAAGAAAACTACTGATTTAAAAACTGAACTAAACTAAGAACAGTTATTAAAAAAACGAACTGAAATAAAATAATGATCATCAAAAATAATTGGATTGTTTTTATAATCATCAAGCTCTGACTTATCACATAGCAGAGTTATCTGACCTGTGTGGCTGTTTATATGAAGACCTACAGATTTCTGTATGGCGTGTGATGCGTGTGAGGTTAGCTGATACTGATAATGATGACAGAAACATGAAAGATGGCTGGTAGGAAACAACAGAGCCTTGTGTGGGATTATTTATTATTATTTGCAGTTTAATTATGAAACTGGAAATAGCAAATGCATTGTTACATCCAATCGTACAATTTGTGGAGTTAAAATTAAAGGGAAAAAATCCCACAAACCCAAAAGTGCATTTGTAAAGCAACCATCGCGAGGAGTAAAAATCATTAATGGCTAAAGATACGGGAAAGGAAGAGTACCATCGATATTAATGAAGTCTGTATTAGTAGCTCTCAACTTGGGAAGAAGCAGACATTGTGCAACAGACTCTGACCTTGTGTTTACAAAGACTGATATTTGGGTGACAAGTTAACATGAATTTAAGAAATACGAAAATGCAATTGTAGATTTGTTTGTTGAGACTAGTATGTCCACTAGACTGTGTGATTCGGCAGCGTTCAAAACTTTTAATGCTGTTCTTAACCCCAAGTTCATCCCTCCAAGTGCTGCACAAATGAATGCCATGATTGCACTAAAAATGCAAATGGAAACTCGCTGTGTAAAGGAAATGCTGAGAGAGAAGCGCAAAGTGACTGTAGCCTATGTGTAGATGGATTGAGGAAAAAAGGTTTGACTGCTTCATTTTTGGGTAACTTTGGAAGTATACTGTTAATTCCTAAACTATAATTACTAAAACTGAAACTGAAATATATAAAAACAAAATAGAAATATGTCCACAAAATAAAATAATAAAAACTGGAATTTAGAGGAAAATTGAAAACGAGGTATGCTACTACAATTTTAAGTGATCGGACTTTCAGTTTTAACCTGGCAGATGATAAACAGGTGAAAACATCCAATAGACTTACTTTGAAAGTGGGACACATGCCTTATCTAGGGACCAGTATATCATAGTCTTGGGGGTGGGCTCTTTGAACTTGCTCCAGTAAGCAACCACCCAGAACACCCTAGCAACCTCATAGCATTACTCTGAAAACCTCTTAGAACACCATAGCAACACCCTGACATTGTGGCCGTGAGTTCTGAATGGGCAAGCACCCCTCAAATGTATTTATAAGTATTTAAATTTAGTTTTGTTTGCAATCTTACAAAATTCTGTGTTTAAAAAAATGTTTTATTAAAGTTGTGTTGTGAGCTGATAACTCATGGCAGATGAATAAAATTTTAGAGCCTCTTCAAATAGTGGTGGGAGTTTGTTCCACTTTTGTGCAGCATGGGCAAAATATATAAATAATACAAATCATTCCTCCCGCAGAATATGTCATTTTAAATGAGTGCAGTTGGAGTCATTGGACTTTACACCTCTGTTTTAAAAGAGATGAGAAAAAAATATCTATTGATGAATGTTGTTCATATATCAATGGATATTACCACTGGCAAATCATTTCTGCTTTAGCTGAATGCGATTGAGTTCGGCAGTAATGGCTCGACGGCAGGTTTAATATGCCACTTACACATTTAAATACAGTAAGATTTACAGCTCTCTTATGCCATTCCAATGACGGCCCTCCATGTAATTGTGACCATTAAAAAGGAAAATATTAGGAAAATTCTAAAAGATGAAAACATACTGTGGACAAAATAATGGCTTTTTGTTTAATATATTGTTTGTATCTGTGGTGTTAATAGGGTGATTCATTGAGAGATGAATGAGGTTTTTATAGCTGGTCTCTGACAAATTATATTGTGTACCTTTGGTGTTGATGCTTGTTTTGTAGTATAAGCAAGTGCACAGGATCCAGTGTATCACTTTTTAGGTGACCAATTACTTGAGAGCAATTTGTTACACTATGACTTAGTATACAAAAGTTAAAGCAGATGTAACTTTTTCAGTGTTAAAATACTTTCTTCTATCCCATCGTAATATGCAGAGACAACTGTAAGTAAGCCATTCATAGGTACATTTTCTCGAAAACTGTAAACTCTGTGTCTGTGGCGCTATAAAAATTCCTGTGTTTGTTTTGAGCGACACGCTTAGATCCCACCCAATAATGTTACTTAACCAATAGTGTGAGTTGAGGGCGGGACTAACTGACTGGTTGAACAGCAGCAGATGAGGGGCATATTCAGAAAGCTGTTTTGAAAACATTGTTACATTTTTGCAATTCCATTCGGTGGCGCTAGTATTGCAGAAATCACATACTTTAGCTTTAAAGACCTCATTAAAGGAAAATGTGGCTTTTAGTCCATGTCTTTTAGCTTTGAGGTGTTCAATATGCTAGTGCACTCCTAAATGCTGTCAAAACAATCTTTTAGCAGATAAAGTATACAGTACATTTAAAATATAAAAATAAAATAAAATGTAAACAAAAATATATATATAATACTGTTTCACATACTATTTTAAAACTAGTACATAGCATACAGTATATATTGTAAAGTATGTAGGACTCAAGAATTCCATTCCAAACATACTGTAGCTACGGTGTGTTTTAAACTAAAGGAAATTAGTCATTTATGAAAAAATAACAAACCCTTTGATATGTCCCGCCCCAACTTCCTGTTTCAATAGGAAAAACACTGATCAGCCACAACATTAAAACCACTGACAGATGAAGTGAATAACATTTATTATCTTGTTATAATGGCACCTGTCAAGGGGTGGGATATATTAGGCAGCAAGTAAACAGTCAGTTCTTGCTTTTCATGTATTGGAAGCAGGATAAATGGGCAAGCGTAAGGATCCGAGCAACTTTGATGAGGTTTGAAGGCCCAAATTGTGATGGCTAGATGACTGGGTCAGAGCGTCTCCAAAACGGCAGGTCTTCCTTCGGTATGCATTGGTTAGTACCTACCAAAAGTGGTCCAAGGAAGGACACGGTGAACCGTTGACAGGGCCAAGGGCACCCAAGGCTCATTGATGCATGTGGGGAGCGAAGGCTAGCCCGTCTGGTCCAATCCCACAGAAGAGCTCCTGTAAGCACAAATTGCTGAAAAACATAATGCTGGCCATGATAGAAAGGTGTCAGAACACACAGTGCATCGCAGCTTGTTGCGTATAGGGCTGTGTAGCCGCAGACCGGTCAGAGTGCTCATGCTGACCCCTGTCCACCGCCGAAAGTGCCTACAATAGGCACGTGATCGTCAGAACTGGACCATGGAGCAATGGAAGAAGGTGGCCTGGTCTGATGAATCATGTTTTCTTTTAGATCATGTGGATGGACAGGTGCGGGTGCATCGTTTAAGAGAAGAGATTGCAGCAGGATGCACTATGGGAAGAAGGCAGACCGGCAGAAGCAGTGTAACGCTCTGGGCAATGTTCTGCTGGGAAACCTTGGGTTCTGGCATTCATGTGGATGTACTTTGACACGTACCACCTACCTAAAGATTGTTGCAGACCACGTACACCCCTGTATGGCAATGGTATTCCCTGATGGCAGTGGCCTCTTTCAGCCGGATAATACGCCTTGCCACACTGCAAAAACTGTTCACGAATGGTTTGAGGAACATGACAAAAAGTTCAAGGTGTTGACTTGGCCTCCAAATTCCCTAGATCTCAATCCAACTGAGCATCTATGGGATGTGCTGGACCAACAAGTCCGATCCATGGAGGCCCCACTTCGCAACTTACAAGACTTAAAGGATCTGATGCTAATGTCTTGGTGCCAGATACCACAGGACACCTTCAGAGGTCTTGTGGAGTCCATGCCTCAATGGGTCAGAGCTGTTTTGGTGGCACGAGGGGGACCTAAACTATATTAGGCATGTAGTGTTGTGGCTGATCGGTGTATGTCAACACAAGTAAATTTGCTGAGTTTGGAATGGCATACTACCCATTCTACTCTTACTACCTCTGCCATATATGTCTATGGCAGAAAGAATAAGAGTAGTATGGTAGTATGCCATTCCAAACATTGTGTTCTTCAAAACACTTCATGGGGTCTTTTCACACCAAAAGGCAGGAAATTAATTATGCACAACAGTGCCATTGTGTGACACATTGTGTGGCATTTGACCATTTATTGCTTTTTGAAAATCTGAACATTCCTGTAAGGCTGACATAATTTGTTTTATTCATTTGTAACACACAGTTAATGTCTAATTGGTCCTCTTTTCATAGGTGAACCAAGACAATGTTGTCAAAGTTGGCCACAAGCAAGTAGTCAACATGATTCGTCATGGTGGCAACAACTTAATCATCAAAGTCGTGACGGTCAGTCGAAATCTGGATCCTGATGACACAGCTCGAAAGAAAGGTAAACTGATTTCTCGACTAACGCTTTCAATTAAGGAATATTTTAACTAATACTGTATGTTCGAAATTGAAGTAAATACTGACATAGCTCTTTCCATGCAAAAATTCTAGCCATTGCTTTTCCATAATGCTAATATTGGTTATAGTAATTGCTGATTTTACTAACACTACCAATATGTGTTTTTAAGTGTTTGACAATTCTCTCTTCCTCCCTTATTCATTATTTAAGTTGAGAATTGCTTTAATTCAGGCAAACCCTGAATGCATGGAGTTATTGGTTGTATACAAAAAGCCTCCCCATGGGAGAATCAGCAAAGCATCTACTGTACCTGCTGTATATTTTTTGGTTTGTTGCTATAGCACCACCACCTCCAAGGAGGGCTCCATCTACAGCCCTGTCCATGCGTTCAAAATCTATGACCTCAGAGCTAGAAGACCTAGGTAAGCCGTATCACAACAAGCAAATGCAAATACCACATCTTATCCAATGTCTATTGTCACTTAATACATTTTTACAAGATAAGGAGCCGTTCACACAGGTCACGTTCTTGCATTCCATCTTGATTTTTTTAAGTTGTTGGTTTATGTAAACATGCATCAGATGGATATCTTAAGACTTGCATCATGCCTTGTTGTTTTCCAGCATAAGCCCTGTGTTAAAATATGGTGTCAAGTTAAAAACAGTTAAAACCATTCAGTTGAGCTTCGTCTTGCTGTTTTCAAACTCAACTGCCATGAGCATATGGTTTTTAAGACACAAGCTTAAAACATGTCTCGAGACACCTGCATTCTGTTCCATTCGTTGCGCTGCATGTAGCTTTTTTTAAAGCAAGAATGCGTTCTGTGAGAACGGTCCCTAAGAATGCATTTTTTAATATGGGACACTTTTTTTGTTGTTGTTCTACAGCCACCGTTCATTATAAAATGAACTTTGATGTTGTTTTGTTTTCCTGCATGCTGTCCCAAAAGTGGATAAAGGTATGAGGTTTTTAATTAATCTGTACAAATTTTACTGTTGTGCTTTTCTGACATGCATGTGCCTTTGTTGTATGTATTTTTTTAGATGTATAGATATGTTTTGGTGAATATATGGACATTGTGTGTCTCAGTGCGACAACATGTAAATCTCATGTTGTACCCCTCCACTAAATAAACTAAAAGCACACAACACATTCACTGTTAAGGCAAGACACAGTTCACCTGAGCGTATCCTTGTTGGATTTTGAAGGATTTATTCTGGTGAAAAGGGATCACAACTAAATCGATGGTTTGATGGGTCATGCTGATTTAATTATCAGTAATTAAAGAATGGCACAGTTGGTAAGCAGTAAGTTATGTTTTCAGAAATTAGATGTATATGGTTTTATTTTGTTTTTCGTCACTTTGATCTATAGGGTTTCAGTCTGTCAATTTTGTCTTGTGGAGTATTATTGGAAAATAACTGCATGCATTTGTTGTTTTTGATAGTTTAGTTTCTGTCTAAAATGGCATTACATTATGCACAGGTCAATGCCATGTAGAGGAATACAGTGTATTCCAAAATTCTCCTCGTCATATTTTCTGGAGATTATTTGATTTTTATACATGTATAAAGCTGAATTGTTTTTTTATGTTAAAGCCACTTTGAGGAAAAAGAAGGGTGAGTTTAAATTTAAAAACTGTTTAAATATGTCTCAACTTAGTAGTCATTTATTTTTATTTTTTTACCATTACTAAATTTTAAATTTGGGTGAATTTTAGGCTTGATACGATTCAGTGGAAACTTATTTTGGCAAGCAATGCACAAAATATTCTTATTCTCTCTCAAATAATCTAAATTTAACAGTACAATGGAAGAGTGCTTACTGTGAAAACCAAATAAATGTGTTTACACAAGAAAATGCTCCATAAGCCTTTAGCTTTACTTATTGACCACCCAGATCTTCAAAAGTGCAATGTAGGAATATATTATTCAACAGCCTGCCCTCCATTAAAAAAGGGATGTGTCTGAGAAAGCAGGAGCCAAGAATTTCCCTTGCTAAAAAATCTGCCTTCAGATATAAAACCTTGTTCCTATGGATATAATGAAACCTGCCCCCATTTCACTCAGTTTGAGAAGATAACATTCTAAAGCTGGGCATTTTAAATATCATTTCAACATTTAAAGAACAACTTTTTAACTGTTATCATACAAGGGACCTCTCTAGCTTCAAATCACTCTGAAACAAGGTGTTGCCATGGGAATAATGCTGCATATGTTTTATATAGAAACATTCCACCTGAAAAATGTAATGTCATATTTTCAGTGTACAGCTACTGCCGGTGATAGAAACGATCAGCGTGTGACTGTTGCGCAGATATGATACAACTTCTTTTGACACTGCTGAACTCCTTTGTCTTCACATGAGGACATTTTCTGAATAGTTGTAGGCATCAGTCTTACATTTACATAATGCGGCTGGCTATATTGTACGCCTGCTGTGCCCTTAAAACAGCCTAGGAAGTCTTGTTCTTTAAACAGAATAATTTTTAAATCCATATATAAGGATTAAAAGAAGACTTGTTCATAAAAACAAACACACACCCTTTCCTGCTCTCTGTAGTCCTTGCTATATAGTTGTTTGTGTTCTGAATATAAAATAGACCACAAATTCTCCTTAATGGCACATTTTGTAAATTTCTGCTAAAATCAGTTTTTCCTTGAGTGTTTATCTCCATATTATGCAGAATAGAGAGGTGTAAGTATTTGATTGAGTGTGTTTGTGTGTGTGTGTGTGTGTGTGTGTGTGTGTGTGTGTGTGTGTGTGTGTGGGCAGGTTTATGTGGTTTACGAGGAAATTGTATAGGTTACAAACTGGTAATTACAAGGGTATTATGCTATAAATGTGGTTTATGAGGACATTTCTAGTGTTCCCATAATTCAAATCACTTAAAAAACATACTAAACGATGTTTTTATGAACATGTAAAAATGCAGAAAGTTTTTTGTGAGGGTTAGGTTTAGGGGTAGGGTTAGGGGATAGAATCTATAGTTCGTACATTATAAAAATTATGGTCTGTGGAGAGTCCTCATAAGGATAGCCGCACCAACGTGTGTGTGTGTGTGTGTGTGTGTGTGTGTGTGTGTGTGTGTGTGTTCCTTACTAGATTCAGCCTTGATGACTTTTATGCTAGGAAACCAGACTGAATTTCCCTTTCCTCCATTTCTGTGTAGATGATCAGCTTTCAGATAATGACGGTCTGAAGAAGAGGATTGTATTTCAAGTCACACTAAGTAATCATCCCATGCATGGGAGCTGTCTAAAACAATGCTAGCATGTTGCGCAGTGGCCGTTGAAAGAAGTGCTAAGATTTCTCCAACGAAACCTGGAAGCGCTTGCACGGCTTTGACCTTGACCATTGTCGTTGTACCTATTTCTGTCGCCTCTCTTGCTCGGTTCTAGTCCTCAGCCTGAGGATTCTTTTAGAGGACGTAGCAAAATTTGATACTGAGCTTGTTTTAAATGTAGCTTCCTGCTTTCTAATTTGAGATACCATTGTCTTGCAGATAAAGTGGACGAGGTTGTGCCGCCTCAGAAACCCATGTGGGACAACTCAAACGCAGATGTGAGGGTGGCAGCAATCAAACCACGCCCGACTAGCAAATGTTTCGCTGTCAACCCTGAAATGAATGTAAGCTTACTTTTGCACCTAATGCCCCCGAGTGTTCTGGTCTCCAGTGGCAATGTTGATAATTGTATTTTAGTCTGACTGTAATAACCTCTTTTTGCAAGTCTGATAAAACATTTGCCCATGCATGCTAATATTTTTTTTTTTGTTGTTGTTTGCTTAAATTAAAATAGTAGCTCTTCACAGAGTTGTTGACAAGTTCACTGCTTAACATCAGCAATCATTTTATGAAATTATTTCAACAAATTATGCTGAGCCTTTTTAAACTGATTGAGTTTACACACTTCAAAAGTGCTGAATTTTACCAGTCCTTTTTATCATGTCAGCCTTATTATGTCTTTTACAGTCTCTCTGCAATAGTCAGGATACAGCTGTAGACTCGCTACCACAGCCAGTGAGTCCTAGAACCCCCTACCTGGGTGTACCAAAGGGAACCATACGAAGACAAACGTCTATAGGTATGTGGTTGTTTAAGTTGTTTTATTGTTAAAAATACATCTGTATACTTGTACACAGCCCTTCACTTTGAGAAAATCTTTTTCAAAGGGGGGGGTAATGAGGGCTTACTGGCATGTTTTGCCTAAACAGTGGTTTTGTGGCTCCTTGGGTATAGTTTCATCTGATGAATGCATCCTAAAGGTTGTTGTTTTGTTTGTTTTTCATGTTTTATTTCTTTACAGGTGTAACCGAAGAAGAGAAGCAGTTCCTCACTCCTCCAATGTTGAAATTTACAAGAAGTCTTTCAATGCCCGACACATCGGAAGATATTCCACCCCCTCCAGCCATATCCCCTCCATCTCCACCTCAAAATAATGCTCTCGTCCAAGCTGGTCGAGGATATGGCACTATCAGACCAGGTTTTAGCTCCCAGAGTCCAAATGCAAACAGCACAGCCCCAGACAAAGGTGAAGGTCCCGGGTGGAGAGATCAGGGCATGTATTATCGAGACAGCCCTGAGAAATATGATTCAGAGGGATACAATCACAGCCCAACAGCCCAGCAGAGTCTTCATAAGCGCCGTGCCCAGATCCCTGAGAATCCTTACTCAGATGTGGGTAAGATGGGACAAGCTGGACTTTTTGTTCCTAACAAACCTGCCAGAAGAAAGGGCATGCTTGTGAAGCAGTCCAACGTGGAGGACAGTCCTGAGAAAACTTGCTCCATACCTATTCCTACTATTATAATCAAAGAGCCCTCCACCAGCAGCAGTGGCAAGAGCAGCCAGGGAAGCAGTATGGAAATTGAAACGACCACACCAGACCACCCAGGGCAGCTACGTCCTGAAGATGGCTTCAATCCAGCCAGTCCCTTTGCAGCTGCGATCGCCGGTGCAGTCAGAGACAGGGAGAAGAGGCTTGATGCTCATCGAAACTCCCCATCTTTTAAGTCTACAGATGCAGGTGACGAGGATGTTGCACCAACACCAGCCCCACGTCTCCGACACTCAAAGTCTATCGATGAAGGCATGTTTAGTAGTGATGAGCGGTTGCGTAGGCTCATGGCACCTCCCTCATCACTGCTTAGCATTCCTAGAGGTGGTGGCAATGTGACAGACTTCAACAGCCCTGAGCCCACCATGGTACGGGAACTGTTGAATACACGTACAGGACACAGCCCAGTAAGCTTGCCTGCTCATAAGTCCTACAGCTCAGGGGGCGGGAATTATGTTCATCCGGTTACAGGCAAACCGTTAGACCCCAATTCACCATTAGCTTTAGCATTAGCGGCCCGCGACAGAGCCATGAGGGAGCAATCACAACCTCTTCCACTAAAGAGTGACCTATCCAAACTTGATCTTAATAAACCGCTTTTCATCGACACTAAGCTTCGATCAAATGTGGAGGTTGGTTTTTCGAGTACTGCCACCATGGGTCGTCCCCGCGGAGGCCTGCGCCGACAGATGACGGAGTCCAAATATGAGACCGAATCCAAGTATCAGCTCGATCTGGGCAAGCCCGAGAAGAGGCCAGAGGAGAAGAAGAACATGCTCATTGACATCGTGGACACCTCGCAGCAGAAGTCAGCTGGTCTGCTGATGGTACACACCACAGATGGGGCAAAATCGGAGGATAACAGCTTGTCAGAGGGTGACAGGGACGATGCAGTTAGTCCCGACAACACTCCAGGGGAGCTTCGCGACCCCAACCAGCCAGCTCCCACTAAACCCCCGGCTCCCAAACAGCTATCAGCTGCTCCTCACGGCAAAACCATCATAACTGTTAGCTCCGTGGATGAGCCTGTCAAGCTGCCCTTCGGCTTCCCTCCACCGCCCTTGGCCTCTGTCGACATTGATGAAGAGTTTGTGTTCGCTGAACCTTTGCCGCCCCCACTGGAGTTTGCCAACAGTTTTGACATTCCTGAGGACCAAGCGGGAAGTATAGCTGAGCTGCTGAAACAGAAAACAAATGGCACGAAAGGGCCTTCTCTTACTCCGTACTACCCAGCTTTAGGTGGCGGAAATTCCGAAATCAAAAGACCAACGGTTCTCACAAACTGCACACCTCCCAGCTTCCCTCCAGGGCCGCTAGAGCCCTACGAACAAATCACTGACTCGGGTATTGAGGTAGACAGCCGGAGCAGTGGTGACCCCCAGCTGGAGACTACCAGCACCATCTCCACTGTGTCCAGCATCTCCACCTTGTCTTCTGAAGGTGGCGAGACCCTGGACACTTGCACCGTCTATGCAGATGGACAAGCCTTTCTGGTGGACAGGTCTCAAATCCTGTCCAAGCCAAAACCCAAACCTGCCATCAAGAGCAATGCACTTTACAAGGACCCTTTGCCTGAGGAGAATGTGAGCTCTTTCAGATTCCCCTCAACGGTCCCACCTCCGCCCCCTGCAAATATTCCACCAGAGCCCTTGAAAACCCCAACGCAAAGGACCTCAAAGCTTTGGGGCGACCCTCCGGAGATGAAAGGCCCAGAAGCCAAGCCCCATGGAATGGGCGAGCTGAATTCAGTTCTGCAGCATGTGAACAAGGACAAAGCACCAAAGCCAGGGGAAGCATTAGACTCTCCAACGGGATCCAGGACTCACTTTGGAATGAGGTATGCCCTCCTTTCCTAACTGTTTCATAGGCAAACATTTAGGCACTCAGATTAGTGTGTGTGCTCTGCCAGAGAATGAAAGTGTTGCCTAGCAACCTAATAATGAGAACAGCCTTGAGGACGAGATGAGCAACGTCAGTGTGATGATGAGCACAGACCATACCACAGAAGGGGGAGGTGTGTGCATGCGTTTGTTGTTACAACATGGTGCATTTGTTACTTAGTTATCACATCACCTGAATTGATCCCACAAGACATCTTCAGATTCTCTTAAGCAAAATCATAAATTATATATTATATTTCATTTCGTCAAAAACATGTAGGGTAATAAGGAGTTCCCATTTTCAGAGAATGTCATATTTATTTTGCAAAACATCAGCAATTGACTACAGCTCTTGTTTGTGCATGTGCGAGTCATGTCTATGCAGATATCCTGCTGCCACACTGTACAGGCAGTGGTTTGCCATCCCCACTGAGTCCCAAGTCTCATTCATTATTGAATGATTTTATTTACAGACCAGAGAACTGACCCTAAAATGCTCTGGTAGCCCAGGCAGAGCATTATATAGTACACACTGCCAGAAATCTGTATATTTCTTTGCTATGAAAAAAAGTAGATTTGTTGTATGCATGG
Organism: Myxocyprinus asiaticus; assembly: GCF_019703515.2. NCBI lineage: Eukaryota > Metazoa > Chordata > Actinopteri > Cypriniformes > Catostomidae > Myxocyprinus > Myxocyprinus asiaticus. The sequence continues at coordinate 11,479,144 of NC_059389.1, forward strand.
ATGTTTGCATGTTAGCATGTTGGTTATTAGTTATCTTTGAACCAAGGCATTTTTATCTTAAGATATGGGCTGGAAATGTAACTTTGTAACTTTCCAGCCCAAATTATTAGAAATAATTCTGTCATGTACTCATCCTCATGTTATTCCCTATGACTTTCTGTCTTCCATGGAACATAAAAGGCGATCTTCTCAGTCTCCTTTCACGGTCATTGTAATGAAAAAAAAAAAAAAATTAGTGAATGGTGACTGAGGCTAACATTCTGCCTAACATCTCAATTCCTTTTTTTTTTTTTTGTGAATTGTCCCTTAATAGGAATAGTTCACCCAAGAAGGAAAATTCTTTCATTATTTACTCACTCTCTTGCCATGTATGACTTACTATCTTCTGAAGAACACAAAGATTTTTAGAAGAACATCTCAGCTCTGCAGGTCCATACAATGCAAGTGAATGGTGACCAAAGCTTTAAAGCTCAGAAATAAACACATAAAGGCAGCATAAAAGTAATCCATATGACTCCAGTTGTTTAACTCACGTCTTCTTAAGCAACTAATCAATTTTGGGTGAGAACAGACCAAAATATAACCCTACATCTTGCCATAGCAGTCTCTATGCACAATCTTGATTTCAAGATCAATTACACTTCCTAGTACTTGACAAATGAGCAAAGCGCTAGATGGTGCTTGGAAGTGTAATCGAGCTTGAAATCATGATCGCCAAGGAGACTGCTGATGTCAACATTTATAGTGACATTTTTTTAATATTTGGTATGTTCTCAACTAAATCATGCATTGGATCAGATCAGAAGACTTAAAACACTGGAGTCATATGGATTATTTTTATCCTGCATTTATATGTTTTTTGGAGCTCCAAAGTTTTGGTCACCATTCACTTGCATTGTGTGGACCTACAGAGCTGAGGTACTCTTCTAAAAATCTTCGTTGTGTTTTGCAGAAGAAAGAAAGTCATACACATCTAGAATGGCATGAGGGTGAGTTATTGAGCAAAATTTCATTTTTTGGGTGAACTATTCCTTTAAGCACTACATACACATATTGTATCGTTCGTTGTATCATTTTTTAGTAGTTTTGTGTCAAAGTGGTTTTATTTGTTGTGCTACATTCGATGCAAATGTTGGAACTAAATTGAGGCCAACATACCTTGGTTACAAAGAGATTTGAAACCTGGGGCAAGGACATTGCATTGCCAGAGCCTCACGTCCACTGCCTCCTTAAAGCTGACCCACCTACAGTATGCACATACTTCTGATACACTTTGGTCTTTGTAAATAGAAATTGTATAATAACACAAGCATCACTGTTACTATTGCACAAACTTGGAATAAACCTTTAACCATAAAAATTACATTTCGGTACGTTAACTTGTCCAGCAAACACTTTTGATTTTGATTACCCAGAAACCACTTAACACCAGAGGCAGGAATGGCCGAGATTCACTGGGGGGATCCTAATGGGGGTGGAGGGGGTGAAAGGTCACTGAAAAACATTTATGAAATATATGTGCATAAAATACCTTTCATTCAACAGAATTTGTGCTTGGAATTACCTGTACAATTCTGTCCAAATATCTCTATATTTACATACATAGTTTCTATTTACAATACACATTTAGGCTAACATAACTATGGATATAATGCTTAGTAAGCTATAATAGTAAAATGAGTAAGGACTTTTAAAATAGTCTCAGTAGTGATGCACCAAAATGAAAACTTTTAAACACATTTTTCCTAAAAAAATTTTAAATAAAGAGCCAAATCTACTGGATATTTCTCCTTTTCTCGCATAATGAATTAGTGCTGAGTAAATGGTGTCAGCCATGCTAAACCATGCCCCCAGCATATGATGAAGCACTCGTGTGTGTACAAACGGCATTTATTTGTGCACTAAATTACACATATAGCAGTTTATTTGTTTATTGTATGGTGACTCATGAGTGAAGTATGTTTGTACATTCTTCTGGTTTGTGGATTTGTCAACTGAGTGTGTGAGGATTTGTTGCGTGCATTTGTTAATGTATGTATGCATTTGTAAATCTGTCACGTGCTTGTGGATCCCCATACTAATTATGAACCTGTTGAGCGCATATGTGGGAGGTTATGAGGTTTTCACTCAATACGTGTCTCATCAACTCTAAACGCTAGCTCTTCGGCAAGACACTTGGATCATCTCATGTATGATCATGCAGCTTTATCGATGTAATGTAATCGTTTCTGAAAAGTTTCTGTTATTGGATCTGTTAAAGTAGCGGATTCTGTTCAGATTATCATTCGGTGCATCCGTAGACTCAGTCAACTTACCTTAAGTAAATTCTCTGTCTGAGCCTGAGGTAATGTGAGGACGCAGAGTTGCACACTGACAGAGACGCATTCCCATTGGCTACATGTATTACGTTTTTTCTATCCATTCACGAAAGTCAACACAATGCAGGTTACCCAACCACAGATGCAATAGATCACACTACATTTATGTGTGTAAGTTACACAGCTTTCGTAGGCTATTCAGTGGATAAAAGGTAAAACAATAAATATCCTCTTCATTCACTTAAAATGTAATCAGTTTGAACCAGAACGCCGTCCCCCCTCGAAATTCACTCCCCGGACACAGTCATGTGTTTCATGAAAGAAAGAAAGTCATATGGGTTTGGAACTACATGAGGGTGAGCAAATGATGACAGAATTGTAATTTCTGGGTGAACTATTCCTTTAAGTTTCATGTTCTTCTCAATATATCCCTCACTTTCATTCCTCTCTCTTTACAGAAATCAGGATGGTGTATCCCTCATCTCAGGTACACAGCAGAACACCACCGTTACCTTCACTACCCAGCCTGGCCCCAATGTGCCTGCCCCATCACCCTGCCGTCAGGCCGAAAGCCTGCCCCCTCACCACCATGCCCCAAGCCCTATCATGTCCCCTCCGGACTCTGGCCTCAGTTGTGCCTCTTCCCTCCCAACCTCGGTCACTTCCCCCACTATGACGGACGTCTTTGGTCTGCCCACTCCGCCCCTCAGTCTGGGCACAGGGCGTAGCCGCTCCCCTTCCCCCCTCACCCTCATCCAGGCTGTATCAAACAAGCCGTTCGCCACCAAACCTGTTCTCATGTGGAGCAAGCAGGATGTGGCCGATTGGCTCGAGAGCCTGAATCTAGGTGAGCACAGGGATGCCTTTATGGACAACGACATCGAGGGCAGCCACCTACCTAACCTGCAAAAGGAGGATCTTATCGACTTGGGTGTGACCCGTGTGGGTCACCGAATGAACATCGAGCGGGCGCTAAAAGTACTCTTGGACAGATGAGACTGGGCGAGACGTCCTCTCTGGGACTCGACGCATCTTGTTCATAAGCTTTGTTTCCCTTTCCCTTATTTTGGTTTAAAAATGTGTTGTCCTATCATGCTTTCGGTGGATTTTAGGGACTCTCACATCCTGAAGAAACTACAGTTTTGACAAAGTGTTTGAAATATCCACGTAAGCACAAGCGGTTCCCTGCGATTCTGTTCCAAGACCTCCGGAACCAGAGAAGACATTGAAGCCAACACACTGTTTGGAGTCCACAAACCTGAGCTTACCATTCTTTGGCTTTTAAGGACTTTGGCCTCCTTTGAATGCACTGAAACCAGCAGAGCTGGGGATCCATTTTCTATCTTTGCTAAGACAATTCTACAGAGAATATTTCTTCAGGAAAAAAGGGAACCTTTGTCTATGTATCAGCTGCCTATAAAATATCTTGCTTTTTTTTTTCTCCTACTAAACCTTTGACCAAGAGGTACACGAATCTCTAAGATGTGATTGGTGGACATAAATTCATGTCCCTCAGTTCATTCACTGACAGTCCTAGAACGGGCATGGTCACTTGAAACAGAGGTAAATTCTCCCTACATGTGAACAAACGTAACAGTAGCAAGCAGCAGGTCTCTCCACCATCTTTAATTTTTGAATACGCTAACACTGGGTGTTTGTCTGAATGATCAAAATTCTCTTGGGTCTTTTTGAATTGTGATTTACTATTAGGTGTCTTCCATATGGTAAGGAGGTCTACGGCATTCCCACCAATATTTTATTTGTACCTTCGATCAACACTAGGTTGCGCTGTTGCTTAGTGTTGCCAACTCAATTATTTTCCAGCTGTTTTCACTGGAACTAAAATAATAGGTCTTTGCAGGAACACATAAGGTTGAACTGTTGTGTATACTGAAATATCGAGATTTGGAGTTTCATGGGTGAACATAAATGACGTGATTTAAGATGGTTATTTGACAGCTTTGAGTTGAATGCTGACACAATCACTCTATAAAAGGGCCAGTATGTATGTTTTTTACTTTAAATATGTGACAGATTCTTAATATTTTAACCATTGTTTTTTTTTTTTTTTTTTTATTCGAAACGATAATTCACTAGATCCTTGGTGGATGGTAAAAAAAGAACGTCCAGAACGCTATAGGAAACCTTGATCTATACATATCAATTTCGCCAATTGTAACTGGTACAGGATATCATATCTGTAAATTGAATAGTAGGCTACTTTTATTTTTGTTTGAAATTTGATACGGGCAGACAAACTTCAGCCAATTTTAAGTGTCCACAGTCAAAACACTTTCACATTCTTGATTAATAGTCCACAGCTTAAAATCAAAGTGCTTTTATTGAAATGTCCTTTTCATTTATGTCCTGCAAAACTTTTGATAGCACCACATCCACAGGGCCTTTGTGCGACAAGTAGAGAGACATTTGATTTTGCTGTCATATTAAGTTGTTAATTCTATCTAAACATGTAACTGCAACGTGTGCCTATCCATGTTACAATCTCACACCACAACATCTCTTGGTTAGTTGTGATTTTATTGTCGTTATTGTCAGTTATCAAAAATTTGATTCAATTTTTTTGGACTATAAACGCCATAGAAAAATCCCACAGCCATTTCTGTTTAAATATTCCATAACTACACAGGTATGGGATGAGATTAATATTAATATAGTTGTGTGATAAATACATAGTTGAAACATTCTTTCACCAGACACGAAGAGATCGTAAGCCAGCATTATACATGTCACCTTCAGTATTAAGTTCAAAACACTGTGGGTAATATCAGAACTGAGGGGAAATTAATAGATGTCGAGAATGCCTGTGAATGAAATAAAGGTATGATGACTGTTTAAAGTATGCAGTGAAGAGATTCAGAAATAAAAATTATATATGTTTGCTTATCTCTCAACCTTAGAGGAGTTAGAGTTATCATCTCTATATATCTTATTTTAGGAAACAGCACAGTATTTTAAAGATTTATAGAAATATTTATGAAATTTTTATGAAATTTAACTCTGATATATGGTGTGCCAAAAATCTATGTGGTATCAGTTAAGAAGCAATACACAAAGTTATAAAGAACACTGTTTGGGTTTTCCTTGCCAGTATACCACAGTACAGTATATAATATAATGAAATGAAATTTACATATACATAGGTCTCAGTGAATTACAACATATGAAAATAATGAGATAATGGCTGTCACCTGCTTCTTTTAGATTATGTAATTAAAGAAGTTAAAATGTCGATTTGTGTGGTGTGTATATTTGACGAAACAAAAACGAGCACATATGCCACTTAACAACGTACGATATGCGAAAACATTTCCAACTTGGTGTATGACCAAATTACACCTTAAAATGATTTCAATTTTAAGTGAAAAAGCATTTTATATGAAGACACTCAGTTTCCAGAAGAATTTCTCAGTTTATTCTTCATAGTTGTCTCTCACACACTTACTGTGAGGAATGCATTCACTTGATCTATGTTGATGTAATTTTGTGCTAAAATAGAATTCTTGATTAAAATGAGAGACATTTTTGTGACTGCACTTTCCCCAAAATCCTCAATACTTATGTAATGAAAAACCAAAATTTACAGGAAGAAATAAATATGATTGCACAATCTGTTGTTGAACTCATGTAGCCCTTCCATGTGTTTTGTTTACATAGCTTATCTTCGCTTGGTTTTATGTCAATTTGTTACATATCCATTACAGGGCTTGTTTTGCTTGAAATAAATTTTTCCCATTATCAGCATGCGGTTCGATGCTCTCTCATATTCATACAAACTATCTTGCCATGATTATATATTTATCAAGAGAATGGCCTCTTCACATAATTTAAAAAACCCACATGATGTTTTATCTGCATTGTGTAACTAAACATGTTTCACAAAACACTTCTTGCGTTTATTATCAACAGAATTCTCCACCCTTCATAACATGGTTTCATCAAAGGAAAAACAAATAACAGCTGAAAAAATATATATCCCCACAAATTCCTCTAATCTAAATTTTAAAAAGCTGTATAGTACATTCTGGCTACTGAACTTCAGTTAATGGTGAGCACGTCACTCTGAATTTCATGGCTGAGCTGTGTTTGCAGATCACTCAGTTTCTTCTTTAACACGGCAAAAGCAGACATGACGATAGTCTCCGGCCGGAGTGAACCGCAGGAATCTACGTTATAATAGAACCTGGATGACAACAACACAACATTACACAAGTAGTTCATGTAGTTCTCTGTGTCGAGATGTTTTTCATAAATAAAACACAAACTTCCATACTGTGTTTACATATGTAATATAATACAGAATTTAAAGTCTCTTACTTTTCTGGCTTGCCATTAGGATCATATGGAGCTTGAACTCTCTCATCCTCTTCAATCTCTGAATATTCACTTTTAGGCCTGAAAATTTAGCAAAGGTACAGAATTATACATATGATACAATATTCTGCACAAGGTAATTCTCTACACTAGTTATAATTACCTAATGCGACCCTGCGCACAAATGCGAGGACGTTGTATTTTGGCTTCGCTATACTTAATGCATAATTTAAATTCATTTAAAAACGACTGATCTCAGTTCAGGAGACTCTGAGCTATCAGTAAAGGGTTAAACTTTCAATGCATGGAGTCATGTAACAAAACAACATGGCACTGATCACAGCGGAGTTTGTCTTTGGAAGAAACGTATGGTAAGCAACCTAAGTTTTTACATTGAAACCTGTTTGAGTCAAAAGAATAGTTTATAGTTTCATCCGATATTCCATTTTTTAAATGTTATTGATTTATCACAAAATGCCACGCTGCTAAACACAATGTACACTAATGTGTACTTTAGTGCATTTTTCCTTATAAATCCTATATTTACTGTGCATTATCGCATTGAGAATCAATGAGTTCATCCAAAAGCTGAAAAATGATGCTTTCAGAGGTTTTATATGAAGTTAGGATGAAAATAAGGAGCATTTGAACTGTTCTGAGACCAGTGCAGACAGACAGTACACTGGAGTTTAAGTCATTCACTAAATAGGGAGCAAGGGAGCATATATATATATATATATATATATATATATATATATCCCTCCCATAGCTCTCTATGCAACTAAGTGCATTCACTCCTAAAATCTGGTCAAAAGTTCAGTTTCAGGCTGCAGATGATGCTTGGACCACTCAACATGTTGAGCAGACATACGATAATGTTAATCAGAACATACAGTACTGTGCAAAAGTTTTAGGCACTTGTGGAAAATGTTGCGTAGTGAGCATGTCATCAAAAATAATGAAATAAATAGTTTTCATTTATCACTTAATGTCACACAAAGTCCATTAAACATAAAGCTAAATCAATATTCGGTGTGACCACCTTTGCCTTTAATATAGCACCAATTCTTCTAGGTACACCTGGACACTGTTGGCAGATAGGATGTTCCAAGCTTCTTGGAGAATTCACCACAGTTCTTCTATCTTCAGCTCTTCTCAGTTGCTTCTGTCTCTTTATGTAATCTCAGACTGACACAATGTTCAGTGGCAGGCTTTGTGGGGGCCATGACATCTGTTGCAGGGCACCCTGTTCTTCTATTCTAATCATTTCTATTTGCAAAAGTAATGTTTGGGAGTCTAACATTTATATTTCCTATTGACACACTAAAGCTGAAGATATAAATAACCATCCTAAGACAAATGCTTTTGTGAAACATCTTATGTGCCTAAGACTTTTGCACAGTACTGTATTTCAAGAATTTATAATGTATAATTTTATTTTTACTTGGTTGGCAGTGATTGGATGATGTGGCCATTACTGTACATCAGAATTAATTATGCTAATTTATGTTGTAATGTCTGTAACGTCACAAAAACATGAATAACCAACACTCCTTGAACCATAATAAACAAAAACAAAAAATAAACTGACTTTCTATAACTTGGTATTATTTGAAAAAAATAATAATAATAATAATTACAACTTAGTCCCAATGTCCACATATGTGGACATAAATTTTTGTAAAACTCTTTGCTCTAGAATATATATATGTTTTTTTTTGTTTTTGCATGTGTATTAGGTGCTACTAGTTACAAATCAAAAAGGGAAATGGAAAGTCAGAATTGTGCAGTGGTACAAAAGACAAAAATGGAAAAGGGGTGTGTATGGATGCACACTTCAAATACCCACCAGAAATAGTATAACATATAATTTTGGACACAGTAAAGCTTGCATACTATTCATGTATGTGGATATTATGCAAATTGGTTACTGGAACTAAGCAATACTCATAACGTCATCAAAATTAGCTATAAAAGATCATACCATTCCTGTGGAATGGGGTACACGGTGTGTCTCAGTGCATTGTCTGGGTCATACTCAAAGGCCACCCCTGCAGTAGGGTTCCACTTGGCATGTTCCTTGCCAAAACCCTTTTTAGCATACGCTCTGAGACGCAACTCTTGGCCCTTCCGCAGTTTCACCAACAGGATGTCTGTGTGACACATAAACACATTCAGTGAAGACATCAAATATGTGTAATTCTGCAAAGTAAGGAAATTATGACACACAGAATATTACATTGTCAAATTAGACCAACCATCTTGCTCTACGTAGTCATTGGGATCATTGTCTCGACTTCTGGATGTTACCTGAGGAACAAAACGCAACTGAATTCTGAACTGCACTGTAAAAATGATTACAGGCGTACATGTAAGAGTTACTGCACAATAAACGCACAGGGATGACTCTGGGGTTATTGGAAAGGAGATCTCGAGAGGTCACGTGTCGTGTCTGATCCTCTGTGCATCTGACATCAAGCGTGAGCTCAACCGAACACTCCGGACAGAAATCATCACATGTGCAGTCCTAACAGGAAACAAAAGAAGGCAAATAAGAAACCTTGCATGGCTCTTTGAGCCCCTTAGTTTAAAATAAATCTGATGCAGAGTTTTGTGTAATACACTTACCCTGGAGTACTGCATCTTGTCGACAATATCATCACTTGTAAGTGGAATCAACCCTTTAAAAAGATATCATAATTCAAACTTAATACTAACAACAGTACAATATAATGAAACGAATAAATTGGATTATAAAATACGTACCCACTCTGTGAGCAATAAACTCATCATGGAGCACAGAAGAGTTGGCATCAATCTGAACCCAGTCGATAGCTGGCAGATAATACACATTGTATCAGTTTAAGAGGAAAATGGCATATAAAGTGCACGATCAAAACATGAAGAATTAGATGCATTTAATCAAAAACACTCTGTAAACAAAAGACTGAGATGGCTTGATTCTTACCGATGGTTGGAACCTCTGACATGAACACACGTCGAATCGAATTTGCCACCCTGTAACAACCAACAGAGCAAAAAACAAAAACATTACAACAATTAAAAAATAGCACATTAATTATATATGTAATATTATTAGATCATAAACAGTATAGTGGTGTGGTGGTACCATTTACAGTGATGAATCAGATATACATAAAAATAATTCCATGGTATTACAATAACAATTTACTGCATATGGATAAATATAACCCAATATATGAATTAAAGCATAAACAATAAACATAGATTTAATATAATAACGTATCACACTTGCTTTAAATAAACACTAAAATTATAATTTTGCGTCTCTATTTCATATCACTCACGCGAGATCGGTGTTCTCGATCACAAACATCACATTTTCGTCTGATAGCTCTGTGATTTTTACTGTAGGCTGGTTGGCATACGGCATGGTGAAAATAAGCCCACAGTTATAATGACGGTAATAAATAAATCAACTATACGCGAGGTCAACGGTTCTAGTCTTTGCAGCGGTGTGCGCCTGCTCCGCACAAAACAAACGGCAGCGCTAATTTGGCTAGCATCCGTCTCCAGCTACTATTTCCGGTTAAAAGTCAATCCAGAATAAAAGTCCTTTCCTTTATCGTGAGGAGGGATGAAATAACGACAAACTTTAAAATTTCTTCAAATAGGCACTCTGCAAATTTTTTGATTTCGTAACATAGTAATGTTTGGTCATTTTTCTATCGGTCCCCAGTTTCAAATATTTTAAGTAAAATTAGCATTTACACAAAATTCTACTATGGTACCGTAAACATTCCACCTTATTGTAAAGGAATATTCCGGGCTCAATAAAAGTTAAACTCAACCGATAGCATCTGTGGCATAATGTTGATTACCACAAACATAATTTCGATTCATCCATCCTTTTCTTAAAAATAAATAAATAAATAATTTAAAAAATCGATGTTACAGTGAGGCACTTACAATGGGGCCCATTTTTGGAGGGTTTAAAGGCAGAAATGTGAAGCTTATAATTATATAAAAGCACTTTTCTGTTAAAGCTTGTGTATTATTTGAGCTGTAAATTTGTTTAAATTGTCATTTTTTACAGTCGTTTTAGGGTTTGTTGACATTACATCGTTATGGTAACGAAGTTGTCAAATTCACTATAACTTTACACAGAAAAGGTTAGTAAGCAATTTTATCACACTAAAATCATGTTAACACACATATTGTTTACGTCTTGTCGCTATACTTGAAATAGTGATACAGATACAGATTGGCTTCCATTCACTTCCATTGTAAGTGCCTCATTATAATTGTAAAGGAGGGACGAGTCAAAATTATTTTTTGTGGTAATCAATATTATGCCACAAATGCTGTCGATTGAGCTTAACTTGTACTGAACCCGGAATATTTCTTTAAACCATAAAAAAAAAGTAAAAACATTACAACTATACAAAAAGTAAGGAAAACAATATGTATTTAATTACTACATTTATAAATTACTTTAAAATCAAAATAAATTAATATTGAGCTGCCAGAAGCTTCCTGTCATTTTGTTTTTATCTATTTTTATTGAAGTGATTCCTAATATCACTAACAAAAAAGTATCATATTATTGTTTAAAAGTACTTTTGAGAACCATGTAAATTCCATGGTACATGAATATGGTGATCAGGGTGAAATATTATATATCAAAGCACTACGGTGTTATCATCTGATCCCACCAGTGTACCATAGTATCTCCACAGTACTTTTTAATAAGGGATCAGTTTTATTGAAGTAGAAACAACTCTAGTGACTATGGCATTTCAACAGAAACTATTATTACCATTTTTGTAAGTGTTGGCAGGATCTGTGAAGCTTCAATATTGAAAAACGCACATTTTTTAATACTACTGCTTTTAAGTGATTGCTGCATCAAATATCACAGAGTGAGACACTTTTCTGTAAATAGGTTATCCTTTAATTCTTTTAATGAGGGACTCTCAAATGAGTAAAACACAAACCGAATGAACATAGGATTCTTAAATATAATGTACATTCATATTCTTTAGTTTTTTCTCTTTACAAATGGAGAGGAAGTGAATGCAGAGAGAGAGAGAGAGAATGTCTAAGAGGAAAAACTAGTTTTTCATTGGGCTCTGCTTATGAAATGGACAGAGGAGTTATTTATGGCACAGCAGACCTATTAAAAGTGGCAAGTATGTGATAATAGATCAACCCATGCATTTGAACTCAACCTCTGCCATTGTGATTATTTCATTTGTATTTTTTTTATCTAGAGCTGTTGAGTGAGATGTCAGACATTTGTGCTGCTTGGCCAAGGGGTCATTGAGTTGTAGACAAGACATAAGGAAGACAGGAGAAGAGACAGAAACGGACTCATCTTCTCTGATTCATCCCTGTTAGATTCTTGAGCTGTAGAAGAGAGAAAATAAGACTGCACCAAAAACATGCTACCAACACATTTCACTACATGCGTAAGTGTTAAATATTCTTGCAACTATCTCAAATACTTAATTAGACAACTATAATTCAATGTTTAAGACTAAGTTTGAGCAAATCTTCATGAACTACAGTGTATTTTACCGTTATTGCAGCTCCCATGAGACCTTGAACCACAGCTTCTCCTGTGGCTTGAACCTAGACCAAAGACTGAATGTTAGTCACTATACATAGTCATTACACTTTCCAAAAAGAAATGGCACAGAAAGAAAAGACACTTATTATCTGCATATATGTCCATTTCTTATTTGTAATGGAATGCAAGAACACTATACACCTGTTTAGCAGTGTTAGCCATGTTAACTACGTCTTTTATACGGTTGTCAAGAAAGGCCCAGGTCTCTTCAAAGTCAGTAGACGAGTCCTGGACCATCACTAGTTCTGTGGTGTTATAGATCCCGGTCAGTGCTGCCCGTTTGGTGTACCAGTTCAACTGAAAGGCACACAGAAGCGCAGTCAAATACAGGTGGATAAGGAGACCAATGAGGGGTGGGGGTGAAAGAGAGCAGGAGATGGGAATTTTGGATTAGAGGAGCCACTCACGTCTGTTGAGCGATCGCCTGCATAGTACCAGATGTCATCCACCATCGTTGACAGGTGCTTCAGGCTGTCAGGTATGTTGTGTGGTAAGAGAAGGATGCTCATAGCCTACAAAGTCAAAAGTGTTACAAACACTAAGGACATTCATAATTTTATTTAAATATATATAAATATTATGTATATATGATGATCTGTATTGCATTGTGATTTGGTTAATGATAAAAGTAAGGTTTAATTATTGGGAGACCAGTTGTTACATAAAGTGGCTGGTACCTGAGGCCATGTATCAATGTAAGGAATTAACATCCGCAACCTCATCTCCACTGCGTCTTTCAGAAATTCAGCTGTTTTCTTTGGACTAACAGAAAACCATTTTATCAAAGAAATACAAAATAAATTAGTGATCATATCCTTATCTGCAATAATTAGCATTTTATTTCTAATTTTCCATTGTAATTTTTGTTATATTGGCCTGATTAGTATGGAGCTATAATAATGACTAAAGTATTTGAATCTGAATTTTGTTCATTTGAATTCTAGACATTTGACAACAAATAAAATTGAGGAATTTTGTGGCGTATTTTATAAATTAGTATTTTTGAACAACAGATTTATTCAGATAATAAAGTTACAGGTTCAAACTTTCAGATGAAGAAGAAATTCCAAATTCCAAATCAAGATCTCAGAAATTCAGATCGTAAACAAACCATTTTTCCACAGAGCTACCAGAAATCCAGTTAATTACTGTAATTGGACAAAATTCTATATTTGAATATTCTGATAACCTCTACTTTCCCATACATTTCCCCCTAATTCCCCCTCTTAAAATAAAAAATCTGCCTTTTAAAAATAAAAATGGTAACACTTTACAATAGTGTTCCATTCGTTAACATTAGTTAATGCATTATGTATCTAACAGTGAACAATATTTTTTTTTTTTACAGCATTTATTAACCTTTGTTAATGTTAGTTAATACAAATAAAATTATTAATGTTTGTAAATAGTGCATTAACTAATGTTAACAAACACAACTTTTGATTTTTAAAAAGTATAGGTTGACCGATAGTGGATTTTGCCAAAACCGATAACTAAGGTGTTAAGGTGTTTAGTTCATGTTAACTAATGTTGTTTACTAACGTTAACAAATGGAACCTTATTGTAAAGTGTTACCATACAAATTTATAAAATAATTTAGTCATTGTTCTCACTCCATATTTTAGGCAGCTATTGGAAGCAGACAATTTTAGACCTTTTATCAAATTTCAAATATACTAAACAGTCTTCCATTTTTTCAATTGCACCTTACAATTTTTTGATGCCCAATTTCACATGTGATTTCACATAATATGAACAGTATATTTTTAGTCTAAAAACAGACAAAATAGCATAGAATAGTAAAATCCTCCATCATATTGGTTACCCATAACCATAATAAAAAAATGCCTATAAAAATGTTAATAATAACAATAAAATATAATAAAACAACCAATAAAAATAATAAGATATTGTTTTATCACTAATATCACCTAAAAAAAAATAAAAAAAAATAAAAAAATATTAAATGTAATGAAAAGAAATGTAGCAATAGCCATGACGAGACAATCAGCAGATATGTAGCTCAAGTTGAAAGCAGTGATGTCAATTATATGTTAATTATAACTCACTCTGCCTGGCCAAGTTGCACTTGATTATGTTGCTCTCCGAGTGTCTCTGCGAGATGAGCATTACACTGTGCAACAAAATGCAATACCAAGTCTCCGGCTCCATTGTTGAACATCCCAGTGGAGGCTGCAGACAGGCCAAGAGTCTGAATGACAAAATTTTATAATATTTTAATAAAAACATCAGTAAAATGCTTGAACATTAGGGCTTGTGTCAGGAAACAAACCTCTGCTCCAGCTGCAATGGCCTCCACAGTCCAGCCATGCTGTGGAACGAACTCTAGTGCTGAGGTCAGGATTCGAGCTTGGAGCTGCTCCTCGGTCTCATAATCCTCACCGTGTTCACCACTCTGGTCTTGATAACTGAGACATGAAAAAACAACAAAGCATATGCTAAATGTTGCTTAACTATCTAAAAACACATGTTAAATCTACAGGTTTGCAGGATTGGGGCTCGAACCTGGTGTTTGGCTGGGCATCTTCCTGCCCGGCAGTTGCATCAGAAGATTCTCCTTGAGCAGAAGTGAATGAGCTCTCTCCAGCTGTGTGGATCTCATGGTAAAATGGAGGTGGTACAGATGTATCACTTTTTGGGTCATCAGCGAGTCGTAACAGGGCGGCACGATAGAATCCACGTCTCACATTGTTACATTGGGGACTGAGATTGGCTTGAACTGCAACTGAATATAATTATCATGCAAAGTTAAAGGGATAGTTCTCCCTCATGCCATCCCAGATGTGTGTGGCTTTCTTTCTTCTGCAGAACACAAAGATTTTTAAAATAATATTTCAACTCAATTTTTAAAATAATAAGTCCACACAATGCATGTGAATGGTGACCTGAACAGAAGTTCCAAAAATCACATAAAGGCAGCATAGAAGTAATTGATACAGCTTCAGTGGATGAGAAACAGATCAGTATTTAAGACCTTTGTTACTATAAATCTCCGCTTTCACATTAAGCCACCTACTGGTTGGAGCTGATTAAAGGTGGAGATTTATATAAAAAAAGGACTTAAACATTTCTCACCCACACCTATTATATCTCTTCTGAAGACATGGATTTAACCACTGGAGTCGTATGGATGACTTTTTTGCTGCCTATATATGCTTTTTGAACCTTCAAAGTTCTGGTCACCATTTACTTTCATTGTAAAGACCTGCAGCGCTGAAATATTCTTTTAAAAATCTTTGTGTTCTGCATCGTTGTGTTTTGTTCTGCAAAAAAAGAAAATCATACACATCTGGGATGGCATTAGGGTAAGTAAATTATAAAATAATTTTCATTTTTGGGTGAACTATTCCTTTAAAGCTTCCTCATACTCCATAATGAAGTCATTAAACATGCCCAAGACAAATATATGAGTACACTGCAACAATACAAAGTTAGCACATGAAACCTTCAGATTGTTCTTGATTATAAATTATTTGGGCCAGATTCTGTGTCACTGCAGTGAATGTGAAACTCTGACAACCCTATTAATTAGAGCGTGCATGTATTTCCTACTTTGCAAAGGAGGCATTTGCTTTGAAAATATTAGGAAACATTTAACTTGCTGCAATTCGCCTCCTCTGTGTATAAACAGCTTTGTTTTATCACATGTAAAGTTTATGTTCACCTTCATTAACGCCTCTACAGTTCGACTGAATCCAACGTTAAATAGTACGGATTTGGGATATACATATAGTGCCCTTCATGATCACCTTGCCCTAGTCTCCCAGCTGACATGATATTACGGACTGCTACTTTTGCCATTGTAATTATTGGAAGCAGACATAAATATTAACATGATAACAACACCTTCAACAGCTGTAACATATGACCAGAATCAATTTATAGACATGAGAAAAGGGGACTAAAATGAAAACCACACCAGACACAATCTCACTTTTCCCCGCTTACCGCTGCCAAGACCCCGAAAGGCCCTTCCACCTCTCAGTCCTCTAATCAGCGCCGCCATATCCACCGACAGCGGACAAGCACTGCAATAAACAAGTTCATGTAACGGATTGCATGACATCGTTTTTTCTGTGAGACATATAGCTTAATTCCTCGAGGGGGCGCTTGGTGGCTCTAAAAGCCGAATCTTCCATTGAGCAGCGTTCAAATGTAAGGGAGATATATCCATCTGCAGAGCCGCAGAGCCACACGTCACAGCAGTTTCAGGCCGGATGTTAGGGTGGAGCTAATGGAGCCACAGCAGTTTTAGGCCGGATGTTAGGGCGGAGCTAATGGAGCCACAGCAGTTTCAGGCCAGAGGTTAAGGCAGAGCAAATGGAGCCACAGCAGTTTCAGGCCGGAGGTTAGGGCGGAGCAAATGAAGCCACAGCAGTTTCAGGCCGGAGGTTAGGGCGGAGCTAATGGAGCCACAGCAGTTTCAGGCCGGAGGTTAGGGCGGAGCTAATGGAGCCATAGCAGTTTCAGGCCGGAAGTTAGGGCGGAGTTAATGGAGCCACAGCAGTTTCTGGACCAATGCTTGCGCCACCTACAGTTTTAAAGCGTAATTTCTTATTTCTGTTTACTTTATTAGATTTAAAAGGCGCTGTTTTCACATCGACTTCCATTTGATGACTATCTTAAACATTTAATGGTAATACTTTTCAATAAGGTTCCATTTGTTAACATTAGTTAATGCTGTAGGTATCACGAACAATGAACTATATTTTTAACCATTATTTATTAATCTTGGTAATGTTAATGTATAAACACACAATTGGTTTTGTTAGTTCATAATGCATGAACTAATGTTAACATATACAACTTTTAATTAAAAACCATATCAGTAATTGTTAAAATTAATATTAAACAAGATTAAAAAATGTATTGCTCATTGTTATTCATGTTAACAAATTTAGTAAACTAATGTTAACAAATGGAACCTTATTTTAAAGTGTTACCCATTTGACTATTTTATATGAGATAATATGATTTCCTTCATGTTCATGATGTTAAAAATAGTGCTTAAGAATGGAACAAAGAATGGACATTTAATGTCATATATATTTAATCATATCAAATTAAAAATAAACATTCCATTTCAAAGCCTAGCAAAAATGTACACTGAACAATTAGAAAAATAATTAGAAATGTTAATATTGATAAAATAGAACTAAATTAATAATTTAAACAACTTGTAAACAACAGCAACATTTTAACAGAAACACTCAAACTTTATAGAATACATATACAACTTAAAACTCATCAAAAGAACAACTGACTCTTAGGCCCGTCTTATGTAATTCCAGGAAACAAATCTCCATGTCATCCCTAAAAAGACAATAAAATGTGAAGGTCTCTCTGAAAAGTTCTGGTTCTTCAAAAAGATTGTGGATGGCCCTTTCCTTGTCCTCTTCTTCCAACTGTAGGAAATGAGGCTCTTCAATTGTGCTCCTGAACTGCTGTAATTCCCATGCAGCCATTTCACAACTGTTTTGAGGTCTTTTATGATTGGTAGCTCCTTCATTAGAGAAGAGTAAAGAATAATTTAATTTTTGGTTTTAAGTTTTGCAACAACACATACATATACAGTATATAAATGTGTGTGTGTGTGTGTGTGTGTGTGTGTGTGTGTGTGTGTGTGTGCGTGTGTGATATATACATACATATCTATATGTATATGTCTATATTTGACACATACTGTACCTCATTGCTGCTGGGTGTGCCTTGTTCTCTTGGAAGTGACTCCTGAACAAAGGCATCTGTCCTGTAACATAAATCTTTGGTTGATTTTTAGAATTATCGTTCAGGGGGTGACTAGTGTGTAGGGTTGCCAACTTTCTAACAGCCAAATACATGACATTACAGCTTTAAATATGGAACTCTTTTTTCTCCAGCAGGGCTCCAGCATGACACGCTGTACAATGGTTAAAGAGGTCCATCTAAAGCATGTTTACATAAAAACAACTGAAAACAGCACGGACGGACACAAAAACGCGTTCGGTGCGAACAGCCCCTAATACGCTTAAAATGAAAAACTCATTTCTATCAATCTTCACTTTTAAGAAACACTACTTTTTGTCAAAAGAATGCAGCTGCAATCAATAGAGAAAGACATTATTCTGTCAAGCATTTTCTTCCCCATAATTAACTTAAGACTTTTCCATTTTTAAAGCTCAAAGAATTGGTTTCCTGTTAAAAATATGGGTCATCAGTTTGTAGTAGACTATATGACTAATGTGTCAAATATAGAATTTTATATTCAGTATAATAAAAAATAGTATTTTTTTCACACACACAAAAAAAAAAAAAAAAAAAAATAAGTACAAGTCTTAGTAGTAATTACTTTTATGGGAGATAAAATACTTAACATGAAATAGTGTATTTCTTCTTGGATTACAGTGTTGTTGTTTTGGCAGTAAATAGTGTTTATCACAAGGGATTTTTTTTTTTTTTTTAACTAAACCTGTGCTATATTGCACTTTACAAAAAAGAGCTGCAGTTTTTCTCACCGTCATTTAGCCGAATTTCTCTTCCAGAAGCAGCACTGAAATATGCAATGTAATGTAATGTCATGAATTACTGGTAATTTTGAAATCACAATGGTGAGAAACATTTTTCATGCACTCGAATGCTATATGTTTGACAACATTGTCCTCTGACCACTGGAGTGGGCACTGTTGCACTGGTGGTTGGTGGCATTTTGGCTGAAGTGGAATACTGTTTATGTTTACAAACATGTGAATGATTTTCAAAATCATCTCTCCTTAAAACTGTAGTTGCTCAGAACAGACAGTGGAAATGTAGTGATGCGCTACAGCCCAAGCCACATCTGTGAAACGTAAAGTAAATATAAATATTTGTGCTACATATATTGACAAACAGCCCAAGGTGTTTATATCTCCATGGACAACTGCCTTGCTGGAGTGGCTTTGGAGATGCAATTTTAATTTGTCCAGTCTTGTTAGCTTAAACACACTTGTCATGTAAAAAGGGCTGTGAAAATCGCTGCAACAGGTTTTGCATTGCTGTAACTGAAGTAATGTTTGACCTCTCCTATTGGTAAAATGTCTCTACAAGGGGGAAAAAATGCACCACACGCATTGCTCAATTTCGGGAACTTTGACGAATGCAACAAAATATGTACAGCGCTCAAGAACAGGGCCGTAACAAGGTAATCTGGGCCCCTTGACTGTATCTTGCTCTGGGCCACTTTCCTATTAAAAAATACAGTTTAGAATTTGTTGTGGGACCCCCTGGACCTTTGGGCCCCTAGAAGTCCACCTTTCACCCCACTAGCTATGGCCCTGCTCAAGAGTATTATTAGTAGGATACCATAAACTCACAAACCACAGGCCTAAATAAAACAAAACAAAAGGGAACAACACATTTATATTCAGAAATATATATAAAAAAAGGTTTCAGTGACTTTATCAGAATGCCTATTTACAAAACACAATCCGAAGGCTATCGAAATGTCCCCAGAAAAATATTTGATTTATTAAAGCATGTCAAAAAATTCAAGCTTCAATAAGAATAACAAGACACACCCACAGATTGAGTAGTAAGCAGACAAAAACTAAGCATTAATAAATACAGTTGTGCTCAAAAGTTTGCATACCCTGGCAGGAATTGTGAAATTTAGACACTGATTTTGAAAATATGACTGATTATGCAAAAAAAACTGACTTTTACTTAAGGATAGTGATCGTATGAAGCCATTTATTATCACATAGCTGTCTGGCTCCTTTTTAAATCATAATGAATACAGAAATCATCCAAATGGCCCTGATCAAAAGTTTACATACCCTTGAATGTTTGGCCTTGTTACAGACACACAAGGTGACACACACAGGTTTAAATGGCAATTAAAGGTTAATTTCCCACACCTGTGGCCTTTTAAATTGCAATTAGTGTCTGTGTATAAATAGTCAATGAGTTTGTTAGCTTCACATGGATGCACTGAGTAGGCTAGATACTGAGCCATGGGGAGCAGAAAAGAACTGTCAAAAGACCTGCGTAACAAGGTAAAGGAACTTTATAAAGATGGAAAAGGATATAAAAAGATATCCAAAGCCTTGAAAATGCCAGTCAGTACTGTTCAATCACTTATTAAGAAGTGGAAAATTCAGGGATCTCTTGATACCAAGCCAAGGTCCGGTAGACCAAGAAAGATTTCAGCCACAATTGCCAGAAGAATTGTTCGGGATACAAAGAAAAACCCACAGGTAACCTCAGGAGAAATACAGGCTGCTCTGGTAAAAGACGGGTGTGGTTGTTTCAAGGAGCACAATACGACGATACTTGAACAAAAATGAGCTGCATGGTCGAGTTGCCAGAAAGAAGCCTTTACTGCGCCAATGCCACAAAAAAGCCCAGTTACAATATGCCCGACAACACCTTGACACGCCACACAGCTTCTGGCACACTGTAATTTGGAGTGATGAGACCAAAATAGAGCTTTATGGTCACAACCATAAGCGCTATGTTTGGAGAGGGGTAAACAAGGCCTATAGTGAAAAGAATACCATCCCCAATGTGAAGCATGGTGGTGGCTCACTGATGTTTTGGGGGTGTGTGAGCTCTAAAGGCACAGGGAATTATGTGAAAATTGATGGCAAGATGAATGCAGATTGTTATCAGAAAATACTGGCAGACAGTTTGCATTCTTCTGCACGAAAGCTGCGCATGTGACGCTCTTGGACTTTCCAGCACGACAATGACCCTAAGCACAAGGCCAAGTTGACCCTCCAGTGGTTACAGCAGAAAAAGGTGAAGGTTCTGGAGTGGCCATCACAGTCTCCTGACCTTAATATCATTGAGCCACTCTGGGGAGATCTCAAACATGCGGTTCATGCAAGACAACCAAAGACTTTGCATGACCTGGAGGCATTTTGCCAAGACGAATGGGCAGCTATACCACCTGCAAGGATTTGGGGCCTCATAGACAAATATTACAAAAGACTGCACGCTGTCATTGATGCTAAAGGGGGCAATACACAGTATTAAGAACTAAGGGTGTGCAGACTTTTTAACAGGGGTCATTTCATTTTTTTCTTTGTTGCCACATTTTGTTTTATGATTGTGCCATTCTGTTATAACCTACAGTTGAATATGAATCCCATAAGAAATAAAAGAAATGTGTTTTTCCTGCTCACTCATGTTTTCTTTAAAAATGGTACATATATTACCAATTCTCCAAGGGTATGCAAACATTTGAGCACAACTGTAGATTCACTGTTCACCAAATAATGATAGATTTATTAAGATATTACAAAGACAACAACTCACTGTGTTCTCCGCATGATTGTTGTGTTGTCATTAGCTCCGCCCTAACTTCTGGCCTGATACTGCTCATAGACATATACTGTATGTATGTCTATGGCGCTGCCCTGGCCTGAAACTGCTGTGACGTATGGCTCTGCGGCTCTGCAGATGGATACTATTGATGTAAGGACCCTTTTTGATTTCATGGAGACATTTGCTCTCTAAAATGTATAATTTTTTAATCTAGTAATACTCAAAATTGTATCTGATAGAAAACTAGAAATAATTCGCCCCCAAAAATCTTTGAAGTTATTAAATGAATTTATGCAGTCTATAATCTCAAAGAACAGTTATTGGCCTATCCCGAGCAGCCCAGAGTAAAGTAACAGGTACCACATGACAATGCTTTTTTTTTATTTTTATATGATTGAAACAGCAAACATGGTAAACATGTTCAAATATAATACAGACATTATGAAAAAAAAGAAAAAAAAAAAACGGGTTTTAAAAGGCAAAAATCATTTAATATCTGTTAATCTATATAAATAAAACGTTTTAACAAATAATTTTGCTTTACTATTTTTACATACCTTTATC
Organism: Myxocyprinus asiaticus; assembly: GCF_019703515.2. Lineage (NCBI taxonomy): Eukaryota > Metazoa > Chordata > Actinopteri > Cypriniformes > Catostomidae > Myxocyprinus > Myxocyprinus asiaticus. The sequence goes on from NC_059389.1 coordinate 11,501,275, forward strand.
ATATTATGATAACACTACAATTCTATCAGAAATACATTGTAGTTGAGTTTATTTTCTGATCATTTCATCTTATGTATAAAGTATCTTCCATAAATGATTAAGAAATTTGTTATAAAAGAAAGGTTGAAATATTTGTCACGTTGGTGAAAATTAAATAGGCCTGATACATTGTTTTCTTCAAGGGAGACTGTATACTTTGTTTTCCTACACACAATTTGATTATATATATATATGTATTTTTATTTTATTTTTTTCCCAATTTGGAATGCCCAATTCCCAATGTGCTCTAAATCCTCGTGGTGGCACGATTACTAACCTCAGTCTGGGTGGCAGAGGAGGAATCTCATTTGCCTCTGTTTCTGAGACCGTCAATCCACTCATCTTATCACGTGGCTTGTTGAGCGCATTACCGCGAAGACCTAGCGCATGTGGAGGCTTCACTCTATTCTCGGCATCCATGCACAACTCACCACGCGCCCCTCCGAGAGCAAGAACCACATTATAGCGACCACGAGGAGGTTACCCCATGTGACTCTACCCTCCCTAGCAAACGAGCCAATTTGGTTGCTTAGGAGACCTGGCTGGAGTCACTCAGCATGCCCTGGATTCGAACTCGCGACTCCAGGGGTGGTAGTCAGCGTCTTTACTACCCAGGCCCCAATTCAACATTTTTTTTTTTAACAAAGTGGCAGTTCCAAAACAGATGGGATAATGTTTCTGTTTCATTTGTACAGAATGCATATTTATCATTCATTTCAATCTTACATCTTTTAATAATGTAATATTTGACAGGGTATATTCTATAAATAATCTTCAGTGTGGCCACTTTAATAGTAATAAGCCCGTTTACATGCATACCAATATGCTGATTAATCTCTAAAATCATCTTATTTATAAAATCTGACAAGGCAAGAAATCCGCATTTATATGACATTTGAAATAATCCCATTATTCTCTACTTTTGATGTCAAACCGACTATTAATCTGCAAATAGATCTAATATATTTATTACTACACTTTCTAATATCAACATCTTCTAAAGGAATAAAGGATATGAAATCTTGTTTTTTTATACATTGCAACATCTAAAAATTCTCTCAACAGTGATCTCACCCCTCTATAGATGAATCTCAATACTTCTTCAAACTCCTTGTGACTGATGGAATTACCAAAACGGTTCAAAAACTCTGTATAATTTAAAAACGTTCAGTTTTCATTAATTAACTGTTTAACCCATATTATGTTATTTTCAAACCAATCCTTTAGGAATTGTATTATTATTATTATTATTATTATTATTATTATTATTGATATCCCTATTATTCCAGATTTTTAATTTTGATTATGAGGTGAAAAATTATGTTTGTATGTTAGGGTCCATATAAGAAGCCAGGTGCTTCTATGAAAGTTTGCAAGCTTCACTGGTAGTTTCCCAACATCATAGTTGCATTTTTAGTAAAAACTACTCAACTAACCAGCTGAAAGATTACATTTGGGAAAATGTTCCACATAGCCAGCAATGGACAGCAACTTACACCTGCATGATGATATTGAGCAACTTTAATAGCCACTGATTTGAATAGTAGAATAAAACTGCAAAACTCCATATACAATAATCACAAAAGACTGTGATTGGCCCCTCCCGAGCAACGCAGAGAAATGTAACAAGTACCACATGACAATGCCGTCTATGTAGCCTGGACAGCAATTTACATCTGTATTATGATATTGAGCAACTTTAATAGCCAATGATTTGAAATATATACTTTATAGTTTAATTCCATGTTCATCAATCACAAATGACTGTGATTGGCCCATCACTAACAGCGCATAGAAAAGTAACACAGGTAGCACAAGAAAAGACGGTGATATTTGTAATATTTTTGGCAGCGATCTGGACAGTACTTTACACTTGGATGTTATTGATGTTACTAAGAATCTTTAAATGTCATTGTTTTGAAATGTTAAAATAGTAGAATTATTATTTAGCCCTACTGTACCTAACTAATCAGAACCCGCTTTTGGGCCTCTAATCTCCGCCCACTTTTATTTTAGTGTACGGTTGTTTCCATTCTACATGCTTATTTGATTTCTAAAGCAAGTGACATCATTTCACTGCGACACCACTAACAACAAACTGCGGCATTACAGCTGCGACTTTATAGTGATCGGTGCGAAGAAACCAGGATTGGTATTTTAGAGACACGACAAACAGGTTGGACAGATATGCTTTTTCTTAAAACTTGTTTTTGTTTTATTATTGTTTTGTTTGATTGTCATATATTTTTTTGGGAGATTAATCACATGTGTTTAGGCTCTTTCGCCACATGGCAATGCGATATCTCGCTGTTTCTTTCCAAATAATGGCGTTTGTTTACATTGTATTGTTATTATCGCTTTGTCATCATGTTGTGGCAGATTGTGCTATAAATGGTCTTCGAGGTGTCTTTTAACAAAACAAAACAAAAAACAACTAACAAAAGATGTTGCTGCACTTTCAGTGGTTTTAGTGTGCATTTGATCAGAAGACTCAGATGCATTATGGTCTTATCTCCTTTATTTTGGCTCATGCTGTCCTAGATAAATCACACACACACACACACACACACACACACATATCCAGTATTATCTATTGGAAGTATTGTGTGTGTGTGTGTGTGAGTGAGATTTATCTAGGACAGCATGAGCCAAAATAAAGGAGATAAGACCATAATGCATCTGAATCTTCTAATAAGGTACTAGTCAGTTAAGGGAGTCCAACCTCTTTTTACATATAGAAGGTGATGGCAGACCTTGGACTGAAGGAAGGAGACCGAGTTCTGCTGGTCTGGACCCAGCCATCTTCTTCCACAGCACTGAAGGAGTTTGCTGAGCGTATCGGCAAGATTGTTGGCAACCAGAGTCTGGTGTCTTTGGAAAACATGGAGAGACTACAACTTGGTGAGTATAGAGGCATACAAGTTTATTTATTTATTTTTTTGGTGCACATTTTATTACTAGTTTAGTTATAAACTGTCATTATTCACAGTGCCTTGTCTGTTATTTTTATTTTTACCAGTTACAAACGTTCTAGTGAAATATGCTGCTGATGGTTAATGTTAAAGGGATAGTTCACCCAAAAAATGAAAATGTTCTCATCATTTACTTACCCTCATGCCATCCCAGATGTGTATGATTTTTTTCTTCTACTAAACACACAGGAAGATTTTTAGAAGAATATCGCAGCTCTGTAGGTCCATACAATGCAAGTGAATGGTGGCCAGAACTTTGGAGCTTCAAAAAGCACATATATGCAGCATAAAAGTTATCCATATGTGTTAAATCTATATCTTTAGGAGCTATATGATAGGTGTGGGTAAGAATCAATATATAAGCCCTTTTTTACTGTAAATCCCCACTCGCACTTTCCCATTCTTTCACATTGTGAAAGTGGATATTTATAGTAAAGAAAAAGGATTGAAATATCGATCTGTTTCTCACCCAAAGTGATTTCATTGCTTCAGAAGACATGTATTAAAAACCACTGGAGTCACATAGATTACTTTCATGCTGATTTTTGGAGCTTCAAAATTTTGGTCAACATTAATTTGCATTGTATTGACCTACAGAGCTGAGATATTCTCCTAAAAATCTTTGTGTTCTGCAGATGAAAGTAAGTCATACACATCTGGGATGGCCAGTTAAGAGAGAATTTTCATTTTTAGGTGAACTATCACTTTAAAGCTACTGTATTTTTCAGCTTCTCAACAAGCTTCAAGTTACGACTGGGTTCTCTCAGGCCTTATGACTGACAGCTCACCAATCCACAGCTCTGAAATACTGGCAGAGATCGCCAGAGTGATGAAACCTGGTGGGAAACTTGTGCTAGAGGAGCCAGTGATGGGTGAGATGGAATCCGGAGAGATGATACAAGAGAAAAGCTTAGACCTTAGTTGCTGATGCTTTGACTTAAAATATTTCTTCTCAGGATCTGAGGAGAATGGTGTTAGAACCGCTGGGAAGCTGATGTCAGCTTTGAAACTCTCTGGTTTAGTGTCGGTTTCAGAGGTCAGTATTAATAAACCCGATTGTAATGACGTCTGCATGTCGAATGCATGTTAAGTCTAACTTTGTTTAATTTTGACAGGTCAAGACAGAGCCCTTGAGCCCAGAAGCAATTGCAGCTCTAAAGGAGCGCAATCAGTTCCAGGGAAACACACTTTCAAGGGTTCGCATGTCTGCATCTAAACCCAACTTTGAGGTTGGCTCCTCTACCCAGCTAAAACTCTCCTTTGGCAAGAAAACCACAACAACAGGTCTGTAGTTTTCAGTTTCTAAACATTTAATCTGGCTTTTGACATAGGACGTTAATTGATACAAAAAACACGATCAATCCAAAGTTTACCCCTCTTTTTCTACAGAGAAACCCCCCCTTGATCCGAGTACTGCTAAAATGTGGACTCTCTCAGCCAATGATATAGATGATGATGATGTGGATTTGGTAGACTCCGATGCACTTCTGGATGCTGATGATCTGAAGAAGCCTGACCCGTCCTCGCTCAAGGCGCCCTGTGGAGATGATTCAAAAAAGAAAAAAAAAGCCTGCAAGAATTGGTGATTACTTCAAATTGAGACACACAAGTCTTCCCAAGCAACTTGCTTTTGCTGTGATTTTTAACTCTTGACTTTTCTAGTAGGAGTGACTTAAAGTATTAATAACACATTGTTTACACCAACCTCCCCTCTGAGATCAACAAAGTTTTTGTCGATTAACATGATTGTTGTCTATGTTTAGCACATGTGGTCTTGCTGAGGAATTGGAACAGGAAACTAAAACCACTCAGAAAGCCAGCCTGCCTAAATCAGCCTGTGGAAGTGTAAGTATTTCTATCAAAGCCTTTAAAATTTAGTAAAATCTATATCATTATCTTTTGCTGAAATGTTAAAAATTCATAACTGCTTTGTTCAGAATGGAATACTAGCTTACTACTTACTGAATCTGTGTAGTATACAATGTATAGTAGCTACTAGGGGTCAACCGATAGTGGATTTTGCTAATGCCAATAACAGATTAATCGGCCGATAGTTTTTAAAATCGATTTATATAATGTAAAAAGGCAGGCAAAGACAAAGAGTCCAAAATGAATAAAATCCTGGATGCGTATTTTTGTTCAACCAAAATCCCAATAATAACCAGAAAAAAAGATTTAGTGCATAACGCTGGACTTAAGTATAAACAAGCCTGAAACACACCGGGGACTCTTAGTTTGAAATGTCGAAATTATGAGAAAACTATCGACATATTTTTTTCGTTAACCGATAAAGCAACTATCAACACTGATTAATCGGTCTACCTCTAGTACGTACTTAAAAAAAAAGAAAAAGTGAAACAGTAGGCATTATTTCACTATGAACGTTTCAAACAGTAGTATGCTATAATGAGTCAAGGACATAAAATCATATTTATTACTTCCGGATCATCCATCACACTGGAAATGGAAGGACAAGTGTATTACATTGTGGGACTAGTATTATGTGCAGTGTGCTCTGTTACGCACTGTCCATATAGAAAATCGGCATACTGAGCACATTATACATGCTATGTACTGCAGCAATAGTAGGAGAAATATAGTCGTATGCTGTTTGTAAAATTACCCATGGTACCATGACCTAACACATTTTATCATATTTTTTGGCATTTAGTGTTATCTGGGTGATGCCTTCCGATGTGCCAGCTGTCCGTATTTAGGCATGCCTGCCTTCAAACCTGGAGAAAAGGTTTTGCTGGCCAACACTGACATAGCTGATGTATAGATACTCATTATGAGATAAGACTTCATTCCGTTCACTCTGGGCTCCGGATTACCTTTCCATCTCTGTAATTAACAGACACGCAGCTCTTAAATATGTTATTAAAATGAAAGAACTAATGATACCCACAGTTAATACAATAGAAAACATTTATGCACAGTTCAGTTGGAAGTGTCTCATTCCATCAGATTGTTACATTTTTAATCTGTCCAAGAGTTTTAAGTATCCAGAGAGCAACTGAACAGCACTTCACTCAAATTCATACTCAAAATATAAATGAATCTCTAATGATGTATCAATCCATCCCACATCTTTATTTAGAAACAGAGAATCTTCACTTTGGGTGTATGTTTTTTTTTTTTTAAGTAGCTCTGTGTGTATTTTGCCATCTGTATAATATAAGGTGATTGTTTTGAGCTAAAAAAAAAAGCTGTTAAATAAAATCTTAAAAGAATACATGGACCTTTGTCTCACCTCTCATACGGCAAGATGTCATATCACTATTTAAAGCAGCATGAAAGGAACTTGTGTAATTCCACACAATTTTATGTTTTCATATACCACACAAACTAATCTAAACACACAGTTCTAAGTAATAAAATCTGTCTGTTCATCTCAATACTTCACAGATTGTTTACATAAGTTATTGAAGCTTATTAACTGTGAATATGAATATTATGTGGAGGATAAAAGAACTATAAACTCATGTAAGGAATTCTTTGGATAAGCATCATTTTAGAAACAAAATGTGAACTGATGATGACGTAGTTCATTTGGGTCCTGACCATCATGGCCATTGGTCAAGGTGCGGTAACAGAGAAGTCCATTTTAATGTCACCAGTATGAGGTTCAAAGGTTAAATTGTAGAAGAGATCTTCCCTTCCATCTCCAGAACTTTCATTAGTAGAGCCAAAGAAGAACACTCCTTGTTTTCGATGTGGGTTCCATTCACAAGCTCCCTGTTTAAAAAAGAAAGATGCATAGGTTACGACTGATTTACTGTATAATTTATTACTGTCTCGTTTGAATATCAGTTTGAAGAACATTTCAATGAACGGTGCTCTGATTTGTTTAGCATGCAAATCTATCAAAGAAGATATTTAAACAGTACCTCTTCGTCAATTGGTTTTGATAGGCCCATGCTTACGGTGATGTCCTCTGTCAGCTGATACTCCATCCAGAGAGCAACGGCATGACAACATCCTCTCCTACAATGTCACCATATAAATGAAATTAACCATCAAGATAAACCATTGCTTTTGCATATATTATTATCTGTTCTGATTTTACCCTGTGAGTGGCACAGTTCCTTGACTGCTGATTGGTTGTTCAGGAACACATTGTGTAAAATCGAACATCATGACTGGGTGTGGTTTGGTCAGGGCACGACAAGGGTACTCCCACAGTGGGTGTGGCTCTGCCTCCCAAGATTCACGGAAATCCAGAGATCGCTGTGTGGGGGCATTTAAGTTCGTATCAAACGGTATCAGTAAGGATTTTCACTTGCATTAAAATTTCACCAAAAGCAAAACTGTAATTAACGAAAATGAATGACTTCAAGGCCCATCCCTTAATTCTCCATAATCAAATCAGGCCAAAAACTATCAAGGAGTACAAGTCTAAGCAGAACAGTTCATACCTGAATCATCTCATCCATGGGACTGACATCAAAGCCCTCACAAGTACCGCAAGGAACTCTGATTCTCCACAGATCCTGAGAGTTAAGTGTTTCAAATGTAAAATTTGAAGTACATAATTACGTACAGTGGGTATGTCACAGAATCCAACAAGTCAGCAAAACATCACTTACTCTGAATTCAACAGCAACTATGTAAAGTGTGGCAGCACGGGGCAGAATGGTGGCATTGGGCTGGAGCAGCCGGGCCACAGAGGTGCGGCAGTACCAGAAGAAAAGAGAGTGCCAGGGCAACAAGCTGGTGCTGAAATACGGCTCTCCCATCAAAACTGATATCTGAAGGGGGTTGGAGCAATGCTTAAGGTCATCTAAGACTTTAAATATTCACATATGCAATTTTTAAAAATACATATATTTAGACTCTGTGAAAACTAAAAATTTTCCACCCTGCCCATTAGGTGGAGATATGCACGGAAATTGCAAATCGTCAAAAACAAAAGAAGAACTCTTAGGAGAGAAAAGCGTTTAGGAGGGCTTAAAGTGGAGATTTGTAGTAAAAAAAATAAATAAAGGACTGTTTCTCACCCACACCTATCATATTGCTTCTAAAGATATGGATTTAACCACTGACGGATTACTTTTGTTGCCTTTGTGTGCTTTGTGGACCTTCGAAGTTTTGGACCCCATTCACTTGCATTGTACGGACCTAAAAAGATATTCTTCTAAAAATCTTAATTTAATAAGTCATACACATCTGGGATGGCATTGTCCTTCTGGACTGCATATTTTGTTCTGGACATCTAAGATATATAAATATTTGATTATTTACACAAGCAAACTCACAGGAAAACTAAATGCAGATATAAAGGTTTCGTCTACTCGTGCCTCACAACAGCAGTGATCAGCACATAAAAGAGACGTTTGCATCTGATGTCTTACAGAAATCATATTTTACTCTGTGATTCCTTTGAAAATCATTTGAACTGTGTTATAAGGGCAACAAAATAAACAGTACAGCCAGTACAATTTGTTTGTTTTTAACGCCATGCCAGCTTCTATGGCTATTTCCATGGCGAGAAATGTGTAAGGAATTCTATAAAAGGTTTTTAAAATCTATTTTTCCTAAAAACTCTAAAATTGCATTCGGTTTTGCATTCTTCCAGAGTGCTGACTGAATAAAAAAGGTTTCTCATGGGTAAAGACCAGTACAGTCTGGCAGAAGGTACATGTTGGTGAATCTTCTCCTAATATTAAAAACTTGTGTCATCCTGGAGTGACATATTCGACAGCGGGTGTAGACGATCTGGTCCCAGCGATTTGAAAACAGAGAGGAACTTCTTTTGCCAACAATAGGGCTGATTTCATGGAGTTTGTTCATGGTGCATTGATCCCACTCAGTTTGGCATTTGTTTTTAATATATGAATTTATTATGGGTTTTAGGTCAGTGGGAGGTATTGGACACTTTTTGAAATCCTCTGATAAAGCCTCTTGCAGCAGCGTCTGCTTCCTCATTTCCTGGGATTCCATAGTGTCCAGGTACCCAGCAGAAGCAGATATTGAAATTTTGGGCCTCAAAATCCAGCAGTTTGCAAAGGATCTTTACAAGTATTGGGTGATCATTTTTAAAGATGACATTGCTTGAAGACATGATTTTGAATCTGAAATGATCAGAAAGTTTCTCTGTTGCATAGTCTTTATGAAGTCCAGTGCTGAGACGATAGCGTTTGCCTCTGCTGTAAAAATTGAGTTGTGATTTTTTTTATTTTTATGGCTGATCACAAATGCAGATGATACATGATCCTCAGATTTTGATCCATCTGTATATATAGGGATATGTGATGGAAATATTTCTCTAATGAATAGGAGTTGCTGTTGAAAGTCATTTGGGTGGGTTTCAGATTTTTTGTTTCTTGTTAAGTCTAAGATTATTTTTGGTTTTTTAAAGTTCCAGGGGGGAATTTTACTGAAGTGTGTCTGTTCCAGTATGCTCAGATCTAATTTGAGATTTTGTAAATGTGGTTTGATCCGTAGTCCAAAAGGACAGATATGTCTTGGTTTTTGTTCGTATAGGCTTGAAGAAGGGGTTAAGAAAACAGGATGGTAGGCTGGGTTTTCTATGTTGGTCTTCAGCTTTGTTGTATACTGTAGGGCTAGTTTGAGACATCTGTTCTCCAGAGAAAGATAATTTGCTTCTACATGCAAACTTTGAATTGGCGATGTTCTAAAGGCCCCTAAAGCCAGACGTATGCCTTGATGATGTACTGTGTCCAAGAGTTGGATATATGATTTCCTGGCTGATCCATACACTATAATTCCATAATCCAGGTGTGATCGAATTAGTGCTCTGTAGAGATTTAAAAGAACTGAACTTTCTGCACCCCATTTTGTTTTAGCTAAAACCTTTAAAATGTTCAAGGCTTTAAGACATTTATCTTTTAAAATCTTTATGTGAGGGATAAAATTCAGTTTATGGTCAAGAGTTATTCCAAGGAATTTGGTTTTCTTAACAACTCTGATGTGTTCACCAGCCATGAATATCTCTGGGTCAAGATGGAGAGAGCGTAGCTGGCAAAAATGTATACAAACAGTTTTAGTCTTTGAAAACTTAAAACCATTTGATACTGACCAGGACTGCATTCTGTTAATTGTCAGCTGGATTTTCTGTTCAGTGTTAGTCATGGATTTGCTTCTGTAGCAAATACCGATGTCATCAACATAAAGACTGCAATGGATTCCCGACCCGATGGCTTTTGCAATGCCGTTGATTTTGATCCTAAAAAGGGTAACTGATAAAATGCTTCCTTGTGGTACTCCTAGCTCTTGTTTATGAGGGTCAGATAGGGTATTACCTACTCTGACTTTAAAATGTCTGTTTGATAGAAAATTAGCAATAAAAATGGGTAAGTGTCCTCTAAAACCAAGTTGATATAAATCCTTTAAAATACCGAACTTCCAAGTGATGCCATAAGCTTTCTCCAAGTAAAAAAAGACAGCCACTGCATGTACTTTTCTGATGAAAGCATCTCGTACGTAGCTTTCAAGGCTGATGAGGTGATCTACAGTACTTCTCCCTTTTCTGAAGCCACACTGAACTTTACTTATGAGATGTTGCGATTCCAGGATCCATACTAGATGTTCATTAACCATTCTCTCCATGGTTTTGCATAAGCAACTTGTCAGGGCTATTGGGCGGTAATTGTTGGGGTCATTATGATCTTTTCCTGTTTTTGGGATGGGAATGATTATCGCTTCTTTCCAAGAGAGTGGAATATTCCCTGATATCCAAGTAGAGACAGGATAATGTGAGGCAAATTTAAAAAAAAAACTGATAGTGTATATCATCTGGTCCAACTGCCGTATCATGTGCTCTGTTTATAGCTCATGTCAATTCTTCCATTGTGAACAGTTGATTATATGGTTCCTTATTATTAGATGAAAAATGTATACCTTTCTTTTCATCCTGTGCTCAAAAAACTTGGAAGACATTAAGGCAATTCTCAATGGAGTTCTTTTCAAAATTTTCTGCTAGGGTATTTGCAATCTCTTGTTTTGAAGTTAGAATAGAGTCTTGATATTTGATGTGCTGAATTTGAGCTCCATCATTCCTGCCCTTCATCCTTTGAATCAGTTTCCAGACCTTTCTTGTTGAGGTACTTGATGTCAGACCAGATACAAATTGTCTCCAACTTATCCTTTTAGCTTAATTTATTATTCTTCGAGCTTGTGCCCTACTTATTTTAACCTTAACAAGATTTTCATTTGTTGGCCTTCTGAAGAATAATCTTTCTACTAGTTCTTTTATAGCTGTCTTGCATTTATCATCAAACCATGGCATCCGTTTGTATTTTGCATTTGATGATGTTTTTGGAATGGTCTCATTTGCTATGGAGATGAGTGTGCTGGTGAACTGTTTAATAGCATCTGGATCACCTTCAGAGACTTCATTAAACCTTTCATAGCAAAGCGATTGAAAATTATACCAGTTTACTTTTTTTAAACTGCCATTTTGGTATTCTTAGAGCTTCTTATTTTCCTTTTAGGGTTAGTATTAATGGGAAGTGGTCACTACCACATAGGTCCTGCCATACTTTCCATGAAAGATCTAAAAATAAATTGTTAGGTCAATTGCCGAGTATGTTCCGTGCCCTGGGTGTAGGTAAGTGCTGGATCCATCATTTAGAAGACATAAGGCGTGATTGTCTAGGAATTATTCTATCCTCTTTCCCTTGGTGTCACAATGGGTATTTCCCCATAGAGTGTTGTGACTATTAAAGTCTCCCATGAGTATATATGGAGAAGGGAGTTGGGCTACTAGCTCATCCAGGTCCTTGTGTGTAACAGTAATATTAGGGGGAATGTATATGGGACATATTGTATCGGTTCTCTGCAGGGTCAAACGCACTGCTGTTACCTGTAAATTACTGTTCACATTGATGCGACTATGAATCACATTGTTTCTGATTAAAATGACTGTACCACCAGAAGTCTGTCTATTAGTAGGACCAAAAGTATTTAAAATTGTAAACATTTTTAAAAGAGAAGGTAAAAAAATCTGGTGGTTGTTTTGTCTCCTGAAGACAAAAACCAAGGGGGTTGAGAATTGTAGCTAGGCGTTGCAACTCTGCAAAATTTGCCCTGAGTCCACGACAGTTCCATTGGATAAAAATATTTTCCATTCTCACATAGGAAAAATAGGAATATTTCCCCTAATTTTTCCTTTTGGGGATGGACTTCTACTCCGACTCTCCCTTTCTTTCATTTCGACATCTTTGGTTTGTTTTGTCTTTGCTATTTCATCTTTTGCTTGTGAAAAACTCGATCTTCTTGTATTTCTATTTGTAGTTTGATTTTCTATTGAGTTCTGATTAGACTGAGTATTGATTGAGGTAGATTTACTTTGGGTTCCTGTATTCTTGGTCCTTGGGAGAGATTTATTGCTGTTTACATTGAGGTTTATCTTTGTGCATCCAGGTGAAGTCTGTCTGGCATTCCGTGGTCTTCACAGATTTCTTGACAACAGAAGCATATGTTTAACTCAGTGTAAAAGAAGGGACAGCGTCTACCATTTTCCTTGCCTCGGGGTAGCTGATCTTCGTTGTGCATCTGATTCTCTGGATTTCCTTATCCTTGATCCATGTAGGATATTCTTTTTCAGCCAAATGGTCTCCTGTACAATTACAGCATTTTGGTAATTTCTGACAGCTCTACATGTTGTGGTCTTCTTCACCACGCTTGCAACAGATGCTTTTATTTTTGTAACTGTTTGACCCATGTCCATATTTTTGACATTTAAAACATCGTAATGGATTGGGCACTAATACATCCACTGTGACACTCAGATATCTGATTTGAATTCTTTCTGGGGGAAGAGGCTTATTAAAAGTGAGGATGTATGTACCAGTTTTAATAACTCTGTCCTCTCTTTTGATTATAATTCTTTTCACATTTACTACTCCTTGGGGTTTGAGCTCACAGGTAATTTCATCTACATCATCCAATTCTTTGGTGCGGATCACTCCTTTGCTGTAGTTTAATGTTGGATGAAGTGATGCCTTTATTTGAACTCCAGCGAGTAGTGTGGCTCGTAGTAAATCCTCTGCATTTGCCTTTTTACGGCATTCCACTAGAATTTGTCCAGATCGTAACTTTTTCACTTCTTTCACTGTTCCTGCTATTCCTGTGATACCCTTGTGTATAGCAAATGGAGAAAGTTTAGTGATTGGCAAATCTGGTGATGCTGCTTCGAGGATTATAAACTTTGTCCACTCTTCACTATTTGGCATGAGTAAACATTTACTCTCTGAAATACAGTCTGTTTCCAAGTCTAAAAACCGCTTTTTGGAAGTGTGTTTTGAAGCCATATTTTAAGATTTTTGTTTCATCATTCTTATTCCCCACCCACCTTGGAGCCCCCACCCACCTTAGAGCCCCCCCCCCCCAAAAAAAAAGGGATGCACAGCACCAAGGAATTCCAGCAGAATATGCATCAGGGCTATTAGAATGATATACTCGAGCAGGTAGAGCAGATTGTAAACTGCTCTATCCACTCGATTGACCCTTAGCCAACGCTTACTGGGTATTCTGGAAAGTTAGCAGTTGTTGAGCTATCACAGAACACTCAGAGCATGTCTTGACCAGCCGATTGATTGGAGTGAGCCATTCCAACCTCCCGTCTAGGTGAAGTATGAGCCAAAGTACAGTGTTGAAATAGTGGCAGCCACAGCAAACCGTATTTCTCAGGCACCAGGATCTTTTCCTCCACCGACACGGGTCGCAACTTACGGCAAAAAAGTCGCCCCTTTTTATCGCTCCTTGCGAACAGCATTGGGGTACTGAGGATCTATTTTACTCTGGATCCTTACAGAGAGATGAAGGATGGTATTAGCACATCTAGATGGAGAAGGCGTGTGCAAAAGGTATAATCAAGAAAGTTGTAACCCTCATGAAGGGGGCTCAAGGGTTGTTCTCTCTTGCCCAAGGAGAAGACCCTAGCACTATGGAGGGAAGGAGCATGCCACTGTTCCTTTCACGAGCTACCACCAAGAAGATGGGTCTCGTGCCGTACCCGGGCTATGTGAAAGACTTTTATATTCATATTAATATTTCTACCACATTATCTCTAGGTGGTGCTTATTTAAGACCTTATTTTGGTATTTTATATAACGTAAATGTAAAAATGGTGGTTTTCCATGAAAAGATCAGATTCTAAGCTTTCAAATGATACCACAAATGCCTGGCTTATGTATCCAGGGACTATAACGTTTTAAGCATAAATTTATTTCACGATACAGCGCCCCCCTTTGGACCCGCCGGGAGGCCCATAGAGTTTAAAATGAGAGCAGGCAGCAAAAAAATTAATTAGGAGCTTTTCACAGATGACACGCTTTTGCATTCAAAGACAGCTGGACCAAGACTGCAGGGATCTTGGGACAAGTGTTTCAAAGTTACAAACTATTTTTATCTTAGCACAGCATCCTAAAATGTGGCGTTTATGGCATGAGATGCTGAACTGCGATGCAACCCATGTGAGACGCACCAAAAGCTTCCGTCTGACGCATGTGTACAAATTCGAATAGCGCAGATGGAACGCACCCTGTGAGAGATTGAGGAACTCAACTGAACATAGATTGCTGTCGAGAGTAGATGAATAATAGGCTTCTGTTCAATTATATGGAAAAGAAACAATATTTTGACTTCTAATGCCACTTTTTTACTCATCTGCTAAAGTAATTTAATTGATTTGAATTATCTGAATTATTATATTTATAATTATTTAAATTATGTTATATTGATACATGTGATTAATAGTTATTAAAGGAGCACTCAGTAATTTCTTTTTCTCATTTAAAAAGTTTTACATCTAAAGAATAGTTATTTGTAAACATATGTATAAAATCATGACCACTCACATGTGAGATGAAGAGTTCAGTCATATCAGTAACCTTACAGAAGCAAGTAACCTTACAGGCAGCCATGTTAGCATCACATGACCAGCTAAATACTACTCGCTTAATCTCAGTAACTGCCCTGTTATTGGACACTTTCACTCATGGATTAAATTAATCCTGGTTTACTATGCATAGTGAATTTCTACTATGGCATTAGTAACGAAACACTACCATGTTTGAATAATGCAGCATCCAGGCCACTAGGTGTCAGTGTAAGTCATACTTCGACATACAAAAAATGACTGAGTTCAACTTTAATTCAATTAATTATTCAGCACATCATGCCAATAATTCAATTAAATTATTAATCGATTGACAGCCTTTGTATACATAGATTCGGTTTAGTTTGTACCTGATTTCCCTCCAAATCATCTAATGTGAGCTGCTCGGACCGGATTCCCAATAGCTGTACTCCATGGTTCAGTGAATTTGTTTGTAGAACCTGTGAATGACAGTAAAAACATATCTTAAGGAGTGAACTTCATGTAGGCACACATTTCAGCTATGTTACCATTAAAATTTCACCTGTTTAATCACTTGTTTTGCCATTCCAGAATTTTCCAAGCTAAACACCTAGAGAGAAAGAATGATTATAATGTAAATATGTGAATCTTGTGACCCAAGCAGTTTTTTTGTTTTTGTTTTTTTGAGTGGCATAAAAAAGATGATAAAGCTTACCTTCCTAGCTCCAAGCAGATGAGCAAAGATGGGTAACAGGCTGCCATCACTGACTGATAAACAAACACTGTCTGGTTTCAGAATCTGCAAGGATACATTAAAACATATTTAAATATGAGCAGTCATCAAAAAGCAGCACTTCAAGTTCATATTTCCATCAACAGAGATTATAGAAGTCAAACTCACACTGCGTAGCGCATTCACGTAACTCTCAGTCCTCTGCTCATCATTCAGTTCCCCAAAGCGTGGCCTTGTCCAGACCAGATGGGCCTGACAGGTACAGCACGGCCGAAAAGGTGTCACTTCGACATCATGGTGTTGACTAAAAACATTAAATGCAATAGATCACAAAAGCAGTTAAACAGACCTGCAAAATGCAACACTGTCTTCATTTATTTGTTTTATTGATTCATGTCTATACAGTTATTTAGTTATATGTCTAAACAACAAATTGCAATTAAATGCATCCTTACCTGTGTGAAAGGCTGTACCAGAGGCTGTAGTCATCATGGGAGACTGTTAAACTGAGCTCTTCTCCCTCAGACACGTTCTTCTCTGCAGGGAGGAAATAGACGCTCTGCATCCAGTGATCTCTCCACTGTACAGCACACAACAATAAGTAATCAATACATTTATATACAGTATTACATTTTCATATTAGGATGGATTGGCAAAGGCCCAATACTTACAGGGTAAGAATTAGGTTCTGGGTAGGTCCAACTCGGGGCCATTGTGCACACAATGTTTCCATCAGGGTCCATGTCGATATCCCACCAGGTTAAGACCACCTGTGCCCTCCCGCTAGTCTGGGCCTTGAATTGTGCTTTGTATGACTGAGCAGCACTGCTGACTGGCTTGCTGAAGTCAACACTAAAGCAGAGGAAAAAATTTGTTACTTGAGGCAGGGAAAATAGAAGGAAGAATCCTCATTTGAAGAGCTAATATATATAAAAAACTTGTACCGGAACATGGTGCAGATGGGCCCGAGGGGAGTGAAAGATTGTGGCGACACTTGACTGAGCTGGATGTCACAAACAGAGGGCGCTCCTGCACACTCTACTACAGCAGGAGGGGGAAGCAGTTTGTGCCCATCCACCACAATAGGCAGAATCTGTGACCATTTCCACAGCATATCAGACTCCACCAGCTGGGCATAGACTGTAGCACGATGTGGCACAGCCTCACAACCTACCTGCATCAATTAGAAAAGCTTTAAACACTTAGGTTAAAGGGATAGTGCACCAGAAATGAAAATCTTGCTATCATTTAGTCACTCTCATATCATTTGAAACCTGTATTATTTTTTTGTACAGCCTGAAATTTAAGTAATTAAAGGTGCAGTATGTAAGATTCATAAACCCTTATTATTAATGACACCTGTGGCCGTTAAGGGAACTGCAGCCAGCTACCTGTTGCTCGTGCTAGCGCGCACACACTCCATAGGGACAAGAGCATCAACTAAAACAAAGAGACTGAACGTGATTCACCGGCATCATGCTGACAGATGAGGTAGCATAATTAAAATTACACAGTTATGATTGTTTTACTACAAACTTTGAGACTGCATATTATATTTGACTCTCCATTGCTGGAACAGGGCTAAAACAAAGTGTGGATATAGGTCTGACTATGCGAGACTGATTGAAGTAATCACTTTTCTTTGCATGATACATCGACAGCATTTATATGATAGCCTATGTCGGCTTTAGCTAGCTAGCCAGCTTTATCAAAAGCTGTTAGCTAAATTTGGTGGATGATGACAGTAGCGGTTTATAAAATAGACTGTACATTATAAGTATGCTGACACAATTCAGTATTGATGTGATTCCATCACAACTGTCATTTTGATATATCGATGCGCTATTGTTTTATAATAATAGAATGTATATATTTTCTGTATAACCAAGTTACGTTACACTAATGGAGCTTTTTGCACTATCTTGAACATTGACTAGCATTCATTTCATGTGGTATTGTAGTTTATCTTGCTGAATAATTACAGGTTAACATTGACATTAACCTGACTTTTAGAATAAAGAGAAGATCGTTGAAATTATTTGTAAGTTACGAAGCAAGGTAGCTTGCAATTCGTCAGCGTTAGCAGGCAAGATCATGTTAGCTAAAATTACACAGATCAATCCTTATGACACTATATTTCACATGCTTTGCAGTTATCTAAGCTTACCTGTCCAATAAGAACGCCAATTAAGGGTCGGTTTTGATCCCCAAAACCAAACGTAAGTCCCTCCAGGAATCAAATGCCCTGCCGATGTTGACTCTAGTTTTCGCTCGACCACGATCACGTTCCCGCTTAGCCAGATGGGATTCAGTAGATAAATATATTTTTTATTTTTATTTTTTGGCTTACTCGGAGTTTGTGTAGGAGTCGGTGTTGTTGTGGGAGCCGGACATTTGCTGGATTCCATCTCTAAAATAACGTTACCTAGTGTTGCAGTTTGTTGTCGCTGTTGAATAGCGGAAGCACTGAGGCAAGGCTCTCGGGAGCGCGCAAAACCTCACATCCTTTGGATTTTTCAGGCAAAAGCGACCCGCTCCCTTCGCATGAAAATCAGTCTACAGGCTTTAATAGGCAACCTACGAAGTCCGGGAAGGGCTAATTTTTTTTAAGTTGTGTTACAAGCCGTTCATACATTGGCAAAAAAAGGCGAATATTACATGAACATTTTTACATATTGCACCTTTAACTGAAAGGAAGCGTTCAACTTTTTAAAATATTTATCTGTGAGAAACTGCTCAATATTTAAGTCCCTTTTCCCTATAAATGTTCCTCCCTGCCCAGTAGGTGGTAATATGCACAAAGAATGCGAATCGGCAAAATCAAAAGAACGTGGAAGTGAAAGTGGGGATTTATAGTAAAAAAGGACTTAAATATTGATCTGTTTCTCACCCACACTTATGTTGCTTCTGAAGACATGGATTAAACAACTGGAGTAATATGGATTACTTTTAGACTGCCTTTATGTGCTTTTTGGACCTTCAAATTTCTAGCCACCATTCACTTGCATTGTATGGACCTATTGTATTGAATAGATATTCTTCTAAAAATCTTTGTGTTTAGCAGAAGAAAGCAAGTCATGCACATATGGGATGGCCTTTTTGGGTGAACCCTTTTCTTTAAATAAAAGTTTGTAATGTTGTGAATCACATCGGAGCCGGCTGAATTGTACAGTGGAAGAAAGTAATCACATAGGCAACAATCAAGATGAGGGCGAGTATATAATGAATGAATTTGCGTTTTTGGGTGTGCTACTACTTTAAGGCACACTGAAATTCTGAACTGTAGTTACCTGGACAAGATGAATGTGTGCATGCTCATAGCTGGGCAATGCTCCTTCGCCAATCAGCTCAGTATCGAACAGCTCCGTTACAAGAATATTTGCTCGCTCTTGCATGTCTCCATCTGCAGATAAAATGCTATTTAATTCTTACAATTACAACTGTTTTACACAGAGTAGATGCTGAACCTGTCAGGTCTACTGGTATAACAAGCACATATACTTGGTTGTTGTCTAACCTGGTCCGACTGTAACCTCAGTGGAATGTTTGTTGATGATCTTGATTTTGTCTGAGAAGCCATTCCTCTGCACAATGCAAGTAGCAGCCTGTGCCATGGGTTTAAACACCTATGCATAGCATAGATTTATGTTGTTTTTGGATATTTGTCTTCAAATACCAAATATCACAATTATTAATCACCATTCGCCACATGAACGTGTTTTACTGGGTACCTCTATGGCGTAGCAGTAGTCAGCTCCAGCAGTCACTGCCATCATGGAGAGCAGACCAGTCCCTGTTCCAATATCGAGAACCACCACTCGTTCTCCGCGTGCCTTCACTCTGCTCACTGCTGCTCGAATGCCCTGATAGTACTTCTCATTCTAAAGATCAAAATGTAGCGGAATACATTATTAATGACATTAATACAATACAAACAATTATCATTTTTATATTCATAATATTTATATTTAAAGGTGCTGTAAGCGATTTTTTCATGGAGAAGTATGCAACAAAATACCTACTCCTGTAAAGATATTCATGAAATAAATGTCCTAAGAGAAATGTCATCGATCTCTGTGACAGCTGTAGACTTTTTAAACAGCAAACAAAAATGTGTCTGCGGACACTGACGCTTTTCACCTGTCAATCATTTTGCTCGTTCTCATTTGAAGCGGATCACTGAGGCTATGATTCATAATGTTTGTCAGTTGAGGGCGCTATTGTACGGAAGCCCTGAACCACACTGTGAAAACAGTATATTATTTGTATATTGTTGAGTGTAATTATGTGTATATCAGATGTTTAAATTGTGTTGTGTTAATTTGATGTTATTGTAAATTGGTATATGTCTCATCACTGTCACGACTGCTATGTTGATCGGAACTGCACCCAAGAATTTCACACACCATTGCACTTGTGTATATGGCTGTGTGACAATAAAGTGATTTGATTTGATAAAAAATGTCAGTAAGGGATTTTTTATTTTTTTTTAGGTGTCTTGTGTCTTCCTGAGCCTATGTCCTACAAAAAAAAAAAAAAAACTTTTTCTGTCTACATTTTTTTTCTCTCTCTCAAATGTGTTTATTTCCTTGATTAAGATTTGAAAAACATTCATGTCAGAGTATTATACAACTACAAATCAACAGATCAAGTACCACAGCTGTCATCTGTCACCTTGTCACCTTGTAAGCACATTTCATGCTTACTGATAGTGGCACCTGGTGACCAAGGTTGGTACCGCATACTAATTGTTTTATATTTTGTTGTTTTTTGGAGTGAATAAATATTGAGAAAAAAATTGAGAGAGAGAAAAACACATTTGAGAAAATGTTGTTTTTTTTTTATATTGAGAAAACTTTTTAGAGAGAATTTTGTTTTTTTAGGACATAGGCTCAGGAAGGCACTAGACACCTAAAAACACTTTTTTTTTTCATGGTGCGGTTCAGGGTTTCAGTTTTATTTGACAGCCACAGGAACAAAAAATGCTGCTGTTTTGCTCTTTTTTTGTCTCAAAATTATTTTTGGAGGGCGGGTTTTGGAAAGAGGGGGCGTGGCTACTTGAACGGCTCAGTCACGTGAAAGCTTCAGAATGCTAAAATCGCTTAGAGCACCTTTAAATATTCAAAAATATGTATATTTAAAATTAATATATATTAACTAATTAATATAAAATATCTAAAATATAAAAAATACAGACCAATCCTTCGGCAACGTCACCGCTTACATCACACAGGAAGTGGTGGCATAAACCGTGTGCAAACAGTAAACTTTTATCGGATTCCGTTGTTGAAAAATTATTTCGAGGGCTCTGGTAGACAGCTTCAAGCCATCAACAGAGCTGACTGGACTGAGGAAATCATTTCAACTCACTGCTTTGCAGCAAACATTTATAGTAGTTCTGTCAGTCGATTAAATTTTTTAATCTTGATTAAATCGCAAAATTATTTGTAGTTAATCGCGATTAATCGCACATTTTAGAAGTGCTGAAATTTGACACACACACACACACACACACACACACACATATATATATATATATATATATATATATATATATATATATATATATATATATATATATATATATATATATATATATTCTTTTCTTGTCAAAATAAATGTTTTCCATCTTAGGAAAGAAAACAAAACAATATGTATCAATATAATGCTTTATTAACATTTTCCAAACAAAGCCTTCAACAATATAAGGACAATGCACTAAAATAGCACCCATTCATTAAATTCAATTTAAAGAAACATTAAATGTTTCCCAAAGTCTTTAGTGGGAGTTTGAAAAAACAAGTCCCCACTATAGGTTGCATATTCATTGCAATGGGCATTAAATCCCTTAAACTCTCAACTGCCACAATATTAATTTGCCAGTAGACTGTGGCTATAGACTTAGTTACAGCAATCGTGAAGCTGCGTTCATGATTTGCGATAGGGCGTCAACGTCAGCGTCGTGCGGTGCTTTGATCTCCTCTTAAAAAGCACTTACAAACAAAAACGTTTCACTCTGCATTTTGGTGATAGTTAAGATTTTGTGTGCTTCTGTGTTAATTAAAATGTGCCTGACAAAGGCTGAAAAATACTTGATTTCTATCACAAGTGCCATCTGGGCTTGTTTTGTACACCAAATAGTGTTAAGAGGTCCTTTCTCCATCATTTTATCACTGACAGTGAAACGCTGTCAGAAATTCTTTTATTTACTGAGATAACAACTCTCCTCTTTCACAGGAGAGAGCGGAACACCGGATTCACACATTCTCTGTGAGCGGGACAGTCGCGTTGGACGTTCACATTGCCCGTATCTCTTCCGCGAGCAACAGCAGCGCCTCTGCGCAAAAAATGAAGTTATCTATGGGGTCCTACGGCAAATAATTTCTTTAATATGGTCATAATACATCATGATGGCGCCGCGGATGGCCGCCTCGGTGTGGAGCGCTTCTATTGTTTTGTTGTTTTTGTTTGTTTGTCCAGTGTTTAGTAATCTTTTTCCAGTCAGTTTTACCAGAGATGAGCTGCTGAACATTCGACAGCATATACCAGTCAATCTTTTCCCGGATTTTGAATATTCGGACGTTTTGTTTGACATTTTAGTCAGAGGCGCGGCTGTGTTGTTTAAACTCGCTAGGAGACGCAGGCGAGGGAGACGAGCAGGCGCACTGGTCAAACTCCATCGGCGGGGCTTTCGAACAACGCTGCCGAGCATTCATCTAGCGAATCTCTGCTCTCTCCCTAAACAAACGGACGAACTACATCTCCTCACCCGCACAAACAAGGTCGTGCTTCACAGAAACCTGGCTGAGTGAAGCCATTCCGGACAGCACGTTACATCTGCCGGGCTTTCAGCTGTTCAGAGCGGTTCAATAAGTGATTGAACAGTACTGACTGGCATTTTCAAGGCTTTGGATATCTTTTTATATCCTTTTCCATCTTTATAAAGTTCCGTTACCTTGTTACGCAGGTCTTTTGACAGTTCTTTTCTGATCCCCATGGCTCAGTATCTAGCCTCCTCAGTGCATCCAGGTGAGAGCTAACAAACTCATTTACTATTTATACACAGACACTAATTGCAATTTAAAAAGCCACAGGTGTGGGAAATTAACCTTTAATTGCCATTTAAACCTGTGCGTGTCACCTTGTGTGTCTGTAACAAGGCCAAACATTCAACGGTATGTAAACTTTTGATCAGGGCCATTTGGGTGATTTCTGTTTTCATTATGATTTAAAAAGGAGCCAAACAACTATGTGATAATAAATAGCTTCATATGATCACTATCCTTAAATAAAAACAGTTATTTTGCATGATCAGTCATATTTCCAAAATCAATGCCAAAATTTCACAATTTCTGCCAGGGTATGCAAACTTTTGAGCACAACTGTATATAATGTGTGTATATGTAAATGTATATGTATATATATATATATATATACACACACACTGTCTACTGTGTATTCTATATATACTTTTTTCTTTCAATATTTATCTATTTTTTATTCAATTTTAATTATTTTTTAGAAGTCTTATTGCTGTATTGTATTGTTGTGTACTGGAAGCTCCTGTCACCAAGACAAATTCCTTGTATGTGTAAGCATACTTGGCAATAAAGCTCATTCTTATTCTGATAATAAGCTGAGGTTACTGCTACTTCAAGGACAGCAGCGGGCAGTCACATGCATTTCATCTTTATCAGCACACTTGGTTGTGATTGGTTAATGTAACTGTAATTGTATTTGTTTGTATATGGCCATATATCAGATTTCAATATCAGACAATGTAATAATTGCAACATGCCTAATGAATCCACATTTGTGTTTTTAGTTTACAGATTTATTGCACATCTATTTTAAACTTAGAGTTTTCTTGCATTTTCTGAGGCAGAAAATTAATACAAAGTGTCTTCCAATACCAACAGGTTTCACCTAAATGTATGGTAGCCTATTTTTGTGTGTAATTTTTTTTTCTTGCTAACTGCATATTTAGTTATTGTGCAATAAAATATTTACATATAATTGCATTTAAAATGTAATTAACACAATTACAGAGGTATATAATGATGATTTGTGAGTTTGCACTGCAAAACAACCCCAAAAATTCAGGAAAAAGTGCCGTGAAATCCTGGTGGTACTGAATAACAACAAAACGACTTGCACTTGAACATAAAGATTCAAACTGAGGCTCCTGAAGAGTAACATATTAACGGGGCAGATAGTAAAGCCTAATTTTATACACTTATGCCCCACCCATTCCAATGAAAAATGACAGATCGAGAGGGAGACGCAAAGAATGGTGACGCATCGAGAGGGAGACGCAAATAACTGTGACATATCAAGAGGAAGATGCAAAGGATGGTGACAGATCGAGAGGGAGGTGCAACTAACTGTGACACATAGAGAGGGAGACGCAAAGAACGGTGACGGATAGAGACGGAGACGCAACTAACTGTGACGCATCGAGGGGGTGACGCAAAGAACGGTGTTGAGTCGAGTGAGAGCTGTCTGTGGCAGTAACAGTTTGAGTGAGAGCTGCCTGTGGCGGGGGCAGGTCGAGTGAGAGGTGGCGGTGGCAGGTCTCCGTGGCGGCTCTCCCTGCCACGTAAAGATTTTACCCCTATTGGCTAAATTTCTATTTGTGATTACTGGATGAAGGATTGCTAAACATTATTTTATAGATAGATTGCACTCGGAAATAGCGATTTCTAGCTAAAGAAATATTTTAGATCTAAACATAACAATACAATTTTATATTCTCTAAATAATTTTCCATGGCTTTTTAAGATGTTCTTAATGACTTTTCAAAGCCTGGAAATCAAAATTTTTGGAATATTAAATTTCCTGATATTTCCAGGTTTTCCACGATTGTGGGAACCCTGATAAGGGTTGTTAAAACTGTGATCTGTGGTTTCCAATATCAGCTTATCTACATGAATGGTTTTCACATGTGTATGCAAGTGGATGTGGGAATGTAAACAACAAAACTCACTCTGTCTTTATCATGGAGCATATCTGCATAGCAAGACCTGGCAGACAAAAACAAAACAATTATCAGGACACGTCAAATGAATTTACCCTCTGTCCCATGACAAGACAGCACATGACAAACTACTATTAGATTCAGTATAACTGAAGATTTGTCACAGTCAGCAACATGTCCACGTGTCAATAGCAAGTGCAACAATTAACAACAATTGTATTGTAGTTTTGGGAGTCCGCTTATATAAATCACATAACAGATCGGTCCAACACAATTCCGCAAGGATTATTTGTTATTTATGCGTTTTAACATTACATGAGATTCTGTGACTCATTTACGCACCTGGCAATCTCCTGATGATAATCATATTCCTCGCTCTCCTCCACCCAGTCCAACGCTCCGGTTGTTGGATTTGCACGACCGCAAAATGTCTTCATTTTACACTTAGTCTTTAGAGATAAAAACCTATGTATTAATGTATTTTGCTCTATAAATGTGTTACTCGTGCATAAAAAGATTAATCCAACATGATCTCTTAGGGCGCGGCCATGTTTTTCCGCTAAGACACGCCTTTAAGATGACATCACCAGAGCGCCCTCCCTTCAGTTAGAGGTTGCCAAAACGACATACAACTTATAAAATGGATGTGTTTGTATTACTCAAAAGAGACCATATCCACGCCAATGTTACGGTTATTAATCAAGGTAGGTTCATGTCCTTGTCTTTTTTATTTTTTGGGGACGAAAACCACTTTTAAAGTGAATGAACTAATTTGCACTTTTGTAGTGTTGTGTTGTTGCACATAATTTAGCTGTCAATCTGTTTTATTAGATCCGGTTAGCAGTTTGCATTACATTGTAAAGAGCTCCTATGAATGCAGACTGATTTGCATGCAGTGCAAAAACTGTCGAAAGCCATTAAACACTTAACAGCTTCTACATAACAAATTTTAACCTTACAAAAAGCACTGTGGGAGTACCATGGTACACTGATGGTATTTGAAAATAATACTATGGTAGCTACGGAGCAACACTGTAACAATTGTTGGCATTGTTTCACTACCCTTGTTCTAAATGATTATCATAGGATTTACCTGTACATGGGACTCCAAGGTATTAGTCTAAAGAATGCCATACTATTTAAATGATAAAAACAGTAAAATACCATGGTATGATGGCACACTTTTGTTATTGCTGTGAATTTATGAATTATGGCTTTCAAAAATATGGTTTGTATTAAAATGCATTACTTTATTGTTCAATAGTCAACCACAATATACATAGTGAACCACAATATACAAGTTTGTAAAGACCAATAGATTATATCCAGCAAAATATCTTTGGGAACGTTATGTTTGGTAATAATACCACAGTAATATATTTACATTCTAAAATGGACAATAATTTGCATTTCCCTCCCAAAATATGTAAAAATAAAATGAGCCAGATTGTACTTTAGTCTACTATTGTGGGGACACTTGCATGATTTGTGCACTTTTTTGAGGGTATTTTACAAGTATTTTTCGATGAATATCATAAATGTAAATATTTTTGCACAGTATGATTTACTAATATAACAAGGCTTTGGTCAGACATGACAGCACTGACAATGAAAAGGCTAATCTTATGGAGTAGTGATGAATTAATTATGAATATCCATTGCTTCTGTGAGTGCTTCTCAAGTACACTTTGCATTAGGCAGACAGAATGGCATGCTGGAAGAGGGCACAAGGATTTCTGAGAAGATTGGGCGGTATCCTGGTGGTAAAGGCGGGGCACTCTGCTCCAGAAAATCTAAGACAGACCCCCGCACATCTTTGGGGACATCCCCTCTTACATCCAACAGCACAGAGACATGCTCCTCACTGAAAAGAAACACTTTATAAGTTGTGAACATCTCAAGATGTAGACTAGTCGCTGAATTACAAGTTATTTTAGGATCTGAAGATGTGTTGTGTGTGCTTGGTCTGAAATCTCACCTAATATCAGGGTACTTGGTTACCAATTCAGAAATCTCCAGTGTTAGCATGCTCGGGTCTTTCAAATTGATTAAGTCTGCCAGTGCAAGTATCAAAGCAGTAGGATTCACCTCACCTATGGTCCCATCAATCTCCTTAAAATGTTAAAACATCACATTGACAATTTTTGTATATTGTTAAAGCACTAAAAATGTCCAAATAGATGAATGTATTTGTAAATGGTTTTCACCATGCTTTGAAAGTGGTCCCTTAGCTGTTGAGCATCCTGTGCCAGGCGTTGGGCCAACTGGCATCGCTCATCATTACTTCGACAGACCAGTCTCTTCTGCATTAATGTGCGGACATACTCAACAACAATTAGCCTCTGACACTCCTCCTTCAGTCTCTATAAACAGGTCACATGACACTTGTAATGATATCAAGTCTTGCCTTTAGAGGAGGCCACACACCAATCGTGTCAGGCAGATGGCATACAGAGTCCTAAAATTTGAAACCGTTGTTTTTTATGAATGTATGCACACCGCTGCCGCCATTCGCAGTCCATTGACTGTGCCCACCTACAGATTCTTTTACACCACTTAGCACTACTCACATAGTTTTTCATTAAATTTATCTCAAAACATTATCAAATGACATATATTACTGACTTTAGCTTAGGCTAGGAGATAAATTGTGTATAGGCAATTTTCAGTAACAAGTTTGTATTTTTGTGGTTAAATTGCATCAGAAACATCGCTCTTTCTAATCTTTCAGTTTGTGCAGTTGCACCAGTTTTTCCATACATCAACCTGCAAACTCATTGATAACACTGCTCATTCTTGAAGAAGTACAAAAAAGTTTTTTTTTAACTTGACATGCATATTAAAACCGCTGTGCTCATGCTCGAGGCGAGACAAGACATTTCACAATGGTCAGCTATGTTCCTTTTAAAAAACGATTAAAAAGAAAAACAATTAAAAAACAGTAGATGGACATAATATCAAGTTCTGTGCGATCAGCCCTTAAGGATGCTAAATGATTAAAGACTTACCTGACGACAAGGTTGGCGCACCCTGTTGTAGAGCTCACAGTGACGTTCCAGAACCTCACACATTTTTGGGGTTACATCTTCCTGGACCAGCCAGGTACGACACAGGAGCCCCTGTAGATGGGGCTGCAACTCAAACAATAGGTGGTCCATTACTAAACGACAAGCTTTTCTCACAGCACGGTCCAGGGCAGCCAGAGGCCCGGGTGGAACACGCGAAAACCGGTTTGAGGGAAAGGAGCACAGCTGTTGCTGCAGACATTCTGCAGAGGTTCTAGATATACATTTATATTAAAGATGTAAATATACTTCTTCCAAGCAAGCATCTGACACATTAACATTAAATGAAATGCACACTTTTTCCAAACAAACAGCACAGACATACTGTAAAAAGATACTTGTACACCATCTCACTTGAGGATGATGCAGTTGCTGATGCAGGCCAGCAGATAATGGAGGTAGAACTTGTTACTGTTTGTGGTTGCATTCCTGTGATTCTCCTTCCCAAATTCTATGATGGCACCTCGAAATCTGTTTTGATGTAGAGGGAGTATAGGAAAGTAAACAAATGTTGCATTTGATATGCTAGTCATTTCAACAATGGTATGTCAGTAATGATCAGTCATACACACCGACTGAGGAGGTTCTCCATCTCGTAAAGACCCATAAGGATTGTCTGGTTCCGCAGAGCTTCACTTATCATCAAGGCCACCCGAGCATTTTCTTCTAGCATCTACAAATCCAGTCACCAGAATAGTTCATATACATGCAGGGGCTTAAAAAAACTATATATGCAATGTTTGCACCACTTAGGGGCGCCTGAATCAACAGACGGCAAAACGCTTAAGGGGGAAAATTAAATATGGTGTCTACCCTGACTAAGGTCTAAAGCATATCAATGCTCGTGTGACACAATCATTCTCATTTTAGGTACTATAGCACTAGCCATATCTAAAGTACC
Source organism: Myxocyprinus asiaticus (assembly GCF_019703515.2). Taxonomy (NCBI): domain Eukaryota; kingdom Metazoa; phylum Chordata; class Actinopteri; order Cypriniformes; family Catostomidae; genus Myxocyprinus; species Myxocyprinus asiaticus. Next base: position 11,529,789 of record NC_059389.1, read on the forward strand.
TGAGTGATGATGGTTGGAAGGCTGGTGTGATAGCAGCCCTCATGGTCAATGTCTGGTTCCTGGTCCCTCTGCCAGTCTGTAAGCTCTACCTCCAGAGCCTTGTGCATCCACTCTGAGACACTCTTCTACAAACAATCACAGTCACACTTGTCTAGTACTTCTGGCCTTTTTATCCAGACAGGACAATGTAGATGTTAAAAGTTTATAAACTAATACACCACCCCGGGTCTTACCCGAACTTTTTGGACATATTTATTCTGCAGCTGCTCTATACCTTCCTGAGATATCAGGGGTCCCAGGTCCTCAATTTGTAGCTCAGGTACAAGGTCTGGATCACCCATCATCTCTGAGCTTAAAGAACATGTTCTCATATGCAGGCCTTTAGGATTACCAATAGCCAAAATTCAAATAAAATGATATGCTTGCTTTACCTACCTGTTGTAAATGTGCAAAACCCAGTTAAGAACAGCAAATATTTCTCCACTTTCTAGCTCCCATCCGGTAACTAGCCCAAGATGGGTTTGCAAGAACTGGTGGCAGGAGCGCAGATAGGCCCTTGTTATGTGATAGTGAGGTGGAACACACTGTTCCAAAAGATTGCGCACTGTTGAGAGGTCTCCCATAATGCCATGCTGTAGCGCAGACAAGTGACTAGCAAGCCCTGGTCCTCGAGTGTGCAAGTACGACACACTACGGAAACGTGATGACACTGCCTCCTCCAACACCTGGGCAAAATTTTGAGGAAAGGGTACAGATTAAGTAAATTTACATTCACAATTCTTTTTACAAATTTAATATAACTTGTGCAGTCTTGTGAAGAAAAACTCTGAGAGTGGCTTCAAAGCTTTTGCCTGTACTTCTCTCAATAGGAAATTTAGTGCTCCTCATCATCAAACCTCAAAGAAATGTTTCCTCCAGCAGCGTGGTCTTCCAGGGGGCATGGGTCTGTTGTGTCCTGATGCTGACCTTCGCTCCTCCAAAAAGAACTCATCTAGCGCTTCTTCACGTTCCACTATACGTACAGCTGACACAAAAGGTGTGGGGTTCTGATGAGAGAGAGACAACCCACTCCCGATCACTGCCCAGAGCTCCTTGGCAAGGGCATCCACCAAGCGTCCAACACCTGAAAAATAATTCAGCACCAGCTCCTCATCCGCAGAAGCTATCCCTGTCCCGGATGGTCCCTTGGGTCCCTGGAGCTGTAGCAATACCTCATCCTGCCAGCGCTCTAGTTCCATTAGCCGAGCATGAGCTTCTAGTAGTCTCCGAGACTCCACAAGCCTCTCAGTCTCTAGAACCATACTCCGCACTGACAGAAATAAGGTTGGATAAAGTGAGAGACTTAGGCATTTGAAACTTATCCAACACATTTTAAAGGGTTAGTTCACCCAAAAATGAAAAATCCTCTCATGATTTACTTACCTATAAGCCATCCCAGATGTGTATGACTTTCTTTGTTCAGCATAACCGAAGCGAAGATTTTTATAAGCACATCTTAGCTCTTTTAAACCATACAGTGGAAGCATATAGGTGCCATCAGTCTGCTAGCTATTTGACGGTCTGAAAGGCATATTCTGGCATCATAAAAGTAATCCACATGACTCCAATCGATCAATTAATGTCTTCTGAAGCAAATCGATAGGTTTGTGTAAAATATAATTCAATAATTAAACCTTTATTAACTATAAAAAATCGCTTCCTGCTAGCAGTTGACACATCAGTGACATAAGCGCAATAGTGCGTTCACGCAAGAAGTTGAAGCACGCGCATTGTATACACAACCCATTATCATTCCCTAAGCATCCAATTTTGATGCTTGTGCAGAAGCCGTCTGCATCTGCATGATGACACCAAAGGTGCCCTTTGGCGTCCTCTCACTGACATGGTGAGAAACCATTATTTTCAATGGGAAAACTTTGTCGTCAGTTATCAATGTTTGAATATTATTGTGTGCTTAACCTCAATGTTTTATAATACTTATATATTAGTGTGATATTACATATACAATCATATATTTTAGATCCCCTAACCCAACCCCATTTCTAAACCTAACCGATAATCAGAAATATAAAACATAAAAGAGACACTTAGATTTTCATAATTTGATATACATTACACTATTTATAGATATTTTTAAGCACCCAATGCACATTTATGCCTAAGCCTAACCAGTTCTCAACAACAGAAAAGACATAAGCAGATAAAGTACAGTCATGATCATTTATTTATAAAATGCACTATAATAATATTCCAAATCATACGATGGCATTATGTGAGTAGCAGAGTGAAACTGAAGGTTTTAATCGGTAAAAATATTCCCCCTCCGTGAAGGCATCCTGATCCTGTGTCATCCTGATTCTACCGGCAAGTCTTTTTCAAAAAATACATGTACACCCAAACTTGAGGTCGTTGTAATCGGTCACAAGACACGTGAGAGCCAATGGTAAATACTTGAGCTCGTGACAATCGGTCACAAGACACGCATCAAACCCGTGTCATTACGCTTGAGGCATATAACTATAATTTCGTGTTATAACGAAACTTGTGCAGGATGTGTTACGGTGGACACCGGGTGACCGTGATCGGTGACTAAAAACGTACATTTAGGTTTGTTCTTCACATAAAATGCTTGTAAGGCTCGGAATACACCCGGAATGAAACGGGTGACTTCAGCAGTGCAGGATGTGTACAGACAGATTCAATATTAACCAC